>NC_143016.1:118593233-118810733 GCF_055824585.1 Amblyomma mixtum | reverse complement strand
GTCTCCACAGCAATTAACCAACGTTTGTAAATCTTCCTGGCTATCTACTAACAATACAATATCGTCCTCATACATTAAACCCGGGAGTCGCCGCTCAACTACATTTCCGCCTAATCTGTACGACAGATTATAACCTAGACTACTTTCTTCTAGCCTTCTTTCCATATTTATGGCGTAGAGCATGAACAGCAGCGGTGATAGAGGACAACCTTGCCATAATCCTTTCTGCACCCCCACAGTTGTGGTACTTTTTTTCTCTTCCGATGTAATTTCAACTTCATTATCTCGGTATATTTCCTGTAGAAAATCAATTACCTCATGACCGATACCTAAATCTTTCAATATGCTCCACAGAGTTCCGTGTTCACATTATCGTATGCACCGCTTATGTCCAGAAAGGCTAAAAACAGAGGTCTGTTTTCCGCCTTAGCTATTTCTATGCATTTGGTAAGCACGAACAGGTTATCATCTAAGCGCCTACCCCTTCTGAACCCATTCTGAAGTTCTCCGAGTAACCGATTACCTTCTACCCATGACCGCATTTTTAATTTCACCGCCTGCATTGCCAGCCTGTACATAACAGACGTTATCGTAATCGGACGGTAGGATTTGATGTTCATCTTATCTCCTTTCCCTTTATAAATCAAATTCATTTTAATCTGTCTCCAGCTGTGCGGAATTTTCTGATTTGTTATGACTGTCTCCAATGCTTTTATCAGCGCTTCCTTGCTTCTTGGGCCAAGTTCATTAATCAGCTTAATTGGAATTTCGTCTATCCCTACGGATGTGGTTTTAGGAATATTCGCTTCCGCCTTTTCCCAGTTAACACTAGTCAGTTGTAAGCTGTTCTCTATTGTGCTGTCCTGTGTTGCCGCCGCACATGGGGAGATTACCCCATTGTAGTTGCTAAAAGACGCAGCTATGAATGACGTAATGTAGTTCACAGCATCGTCTCCCTCTAAACATTTTCCCTCAGCATCTGTAATCTGTTACTGCGTTCTTTGATTTGTTTTTCCCAACCAGCTTATATGGTTCCAGAATATTCTTGGCCCCCCTTTATTTGCCTCGCGAACTTCAACCAGCCATTTATCAGAGGACTGCTTCATTCTAGCCTGGACTAGGACCTGAACTTGCTGTTTCTTTTGTAGATAAGATTCCCATTTTTCGCCGATTTCCTCTTCAGATAACTGCGCCCTCTTTGCTTCTCTGTGTTCCCTTGAAGCCACCCGTTGTTGCTCGATGGCCTCCTTAATTTCCATATTCCACCAGCTTCGTGGTTTCCTCTTTCCTCTCCAGCGGTTTAGTCCTTTCACTTGTTTCATTTTTGTAGCGATGAGCAGTTCTAGCTGGTTATAATCCCACTTTTCCATGGGGCGTTTCTCGATTACTTCTATATCGGGTGATATTAGCGCTATTTGTTCATCGTTTAATTTTGCGTTGTCTTTTTGACTTCGCTGCATTTCTCTTTTGACTAGGGCTCCCAACTGTAGACTAATACGTTTATGATCACTTCCTAGACTGTACTTCCCCTCTTCGTCTATTTCCATTATTGCGAGCTTGCTATAGATGCCCTGCGACATTAGACAGTAGTCAATGGCTGTTTGCCTGTTACGGGATTCCCACGTGATTTGTCCCTCACATTTAGTTTCTCTGTTGACAATAACTAGGTTGTGCCGCTCACACAATTCTAGCATTAACTTCCCGTTACAATCGGAGTATCCATCCAGATCCTCGATGTGGCCGTTCATGTCTCCAAGCAAAATAATATCGACACCGTCTCCAACCTGCTTTATATCGTCATTGAAGCACTTAACTAGATCCTTGTTTTCTTGCCTGCATTTGTCCCCGGTCCCTAAATAAACTACCCCTAGCCATGTCCTTTTGCCAGCAATTGTACCTGATGCCCAGACATGTTCTTTGCAAGTTGATCTTATTCTTTGCCAATTTGTTCCTTGATGTCTCAGCATACCTACTCCTCCTCCCTTCTTCTCCGTTGGTGTTCTGTTGCACCCTTCCCAGACATAGCCATAGATTAATGATGGCTCTTCTAGATCCCTCAGATGTTTCTCGCATAGAGCGTACACACCGACTGCTTCGTCCTTTAACTGCTGTTCTAATTCTAGCCATTTCGCTCTCTTTCTACCCCCTTGCATGTTTATGTAATTGATCCGGCGTTAAATTTCTTTTTCGTAGTTTTCTTTCTGGGCCTCCTAGTGGCCATTTGGTTGGGCTCAGCCGCCATTGTTACATTTACTACATCGCTTCTACCTACCCCTACGCCCTGAGCCACCGTGGACCCACTAAAAAAGCTACCGCTCGGCCTCCCAGGCGCCAGCCTACCTCTTCTCCTACCCTTCCACTGAAATGGATGCCATCTCGTCCAAAGTCTCTGCCCAAACCTGCTCTGTGCACTTCCTTGTTTATGTTTACCACCTCAGAGCCTTTCTCGAGGCTTAACTGCTTTATGTCTCGATTAAGATTCACAACGTCGTTAGCAACCTCTACATTCCTTCCTTGTACCTCCGGCACTGTACAAACCGCGATCTGCGCTTGCTGTGCTATCGCCCTTATACCGTCAACTCCCTCAGCTAATCTTTTCCCTACTTGTGCGACGTTACCATTCAGGACATCATTTAGCCCCGCCGCTACCACTACCAAGTTACGCCTTGCAACCTTCTCGGAAAGTTCACTTTTTGTCGCTCTCAGAACCTCGTCCATTGTTTTTCCTGAAAACACCCCGACTGCTACCCGCCTATCACCCTTCACATGGTCCAGAATAGCTCTTTTGCAACGCCTCATGTTTAAGTCACCAGCGATAAGCACTAGCGTACTCTGCCCCTCCCTCCTATCTTCCGGATCTTGCTGCCCCTTACCAGCGACTGTGACTTCATTTCCTGGAATTAGCTCGTTCCCCTTCTCAGTATTGCCTCTCGACTTGCCAGCTTCCACCCGTGCGTAGCTGTTCCTGCCTTAACATGTCTGACCTACTGGCTTATCGCTGTCCATGCCAGTGCAAGCCCCATCCACGTGGCTGGCGCTTGAATGCCCACCATTGTGGCTTCCAATGGCGGTGTCAGCCCTTTTTGACTCCAACTGACAAAGCTGTTCATGAAGCTTGCGCTTCTCTTCCCTCTCCATCTGCAACTCTGTTTCTAGAGCATCCATCCTTCGCACTGGTTTGCTGTTCGCCTGTTCAGCCCTGTCCAGGCGTGCACCTAATACGCAGGATTTGCACATAAAATCTGCGCCTTCGGCCTCCACCACCGAATCGAACCGCGTTTCTTTTAAATTCACCGACGCTTCACACTCCATACATCGAACCTTCAGCAGCTTAACCATCTTAGCAACACTCGATTATTGCTTCCACCAAATGCTAAGATATCTACAGGCTCAAGACAAAAAAACACTTGAAAACACGTGCACAAATAAAATAAAATTCTGTCTACCGCAAATGCCGATCGATCGCTTAGAAAAAAAATAGCTATCTCTCTAAATGTTAACGCACAAAAAAGCACTGAAAAAACTGAAGCACTGAGATACGCCCTCCATGTGCGCCCTCTTCCCGCGAACATGACCCACCATAATGGCCGGCGCCTGGCGCGGCCGGAAACACTGGCTCGACACTATGGATCGAAACCCGGCGTATTCTCCTTGGATGCTTCCGGCCCCCACTATGGGGGATGGTACTGGCCGCAGTAGTCCACCAATCCAAAACAGTGAACGGTATTGCTTTCCGAGCCCGTGATATAACACACGTGGAGGAGGTCGCCATTGCGCTGGCTGCATCTCATCCCACTTCGAAAACAATTACTTACGACTCTTGAGGGGCCTGTCGGAACGTTGAGTACGGCTGAATACCGTACCTAGCCTACCGCCTTCTCCAAACCTGCGTCTACACCAGGGACCCCGCACGCCGGAATATCGTTTGGGCTCCTGCTCACATGGGCCTTGAGGGAAATGAGGCAGCTGAAGCCGCCGCCCGAGCGTTCTCTCACCGGGCGTTCCCCTCCGATCCCGAAGATCAGGAACTCGATTTCACTCCGGTTTACTGCTTTAAATACATTGTTTTATTTTACCAATCTGGCCATAGCCTCTATCCCCGCCCGTGTAAAGGTCTCTCAAAGGCGGAGGAGCGGTTTCTGCTCTGCCTGTATTCTACTACTTTGTTGTGTCCGGCAACTCCCGAACACTTCGACCTTTCTTTCTTGGCCAGCTGTCCGCACTTTGCGCAGAAGTCTTCGGACATCTACCACATGGTGTGGGCCTGCACTTCCTACTCTGCAATCCCTACTCACCCCAAACCCACCCCGTAAGGACTGGGAGGCGACACTGCTCGGCTGCTCTAACCTACCGGCCCAAAAGGCCCTGGTTGAGCACGCTGGCGTCACGTACTAGGGATCCCACCAAGTGTTTCTGAGGGCCGGCCCCTAAAGAGTCGCTCAAGTCATACCTATCTATAGCAATAAAAGTCTTTCATCATCATCATTCATTTGACCTCCAGATAAAGCAAAGGAAAGGAAAGGTGCATAACTGTCCACCTGTAACAGTGGACACCTAGCCTTTAAGAGCGGCAGCTTAGAAATCAATCTCTCCTTGCAAAGCAGTCCCATTCACGAATCCAAGGAAATCAGAGTCATCGGACTCTTCATACACAACCAGCGACGCTGTGACACAACACTCGCCAAGCTCCGGCATGTGGGGACCAGGTTGGCTGCATGGTCCGCCGGGTTTCCAACAAGCGCGGTGGGTTACGATGCAAAGATGCCTTGCGGCTGGCGAACGCATTAGTGACAAGTCCAATCTCTTATTCGACTCCCTACCTCCACCGGCGAAAACAGGAGGATGATGCCCTCGAGGTCATCCTCCGCAAAATCGTGAAACGAGCGCTGGACCTCCCGGTCTCTACCTCTACCAGCCATCTCATGGCACGGGGGGGGGGGGGGAGGGGGGGGTGGCGAACACTTTCTAGCCCGACTTCACATCCAGCACACCCAGTCACAGAGGAGAGATGCCGCCTTCCCGTAAACTGGAGACGCGCCCTCCACGTGCGGCCTCTCCCCACCAATATGTCCAAACAGGACAATAATAGCAGGCGCCTGGCGCGGGCGGAAGCCTTGGACCGCCATTTTTTGGAGCAAGCCAGGAGTCTTCTACGTGGACGCCTCCGGCACGGACTACAAGGATGGTACATGGCCGCGGTCGTCCCCGAGGGTGAAACAGTACACGCCCTTATTTTCAAGGACCACTCAGCAATTAACGCAGAAGACGTTGTCATCGCCCTGGTAGCCTTCGACTACTCCTCCAAATACATAATCACATACTCGCGAGAGGCTTGTCGCAATGTCGAGGAAGGATGGGCTACTCCCCTGGCTTATCGCATCTACCAAAAGTGTAGTCGAGGCTCATTCCCGCGCACCGATCTCTCGTTTGGGCTGCAGGTCACCAAGACCTGCACGGATACGAGACAGCCGACGCTGTCGCCCGCGCGCTCTCTCTCCGCTCATTTACCACGGGACCCGGCGCTGACCGCGACTCCAAATTCAATCCGATTTATACTTTTAAGGAAATATGCAATTATTACAAATCCATGCAACAAACTCTTCCCACTCCGTGCAAAGGGCTGGGGAAGGCCAACGAGCGGGTACTCTTGCGCTTATTCACTAACACGATGCTGTGCCCGGCAACTCTAAACTATTTCGATCCTCGATTCGACGGGCGGTGCTCACAATGTGGGGAGGAATGGTTAAGCAGTTGAAATAAGAACTTCAAGCGATGTACCTTTGCTCGGTTAGTCAGTGTCGGAATGCTTCCGCAATGCAGTAGGTCAGTTGGGGAATCGGTGCGGCGGTATCTATTGAATATGAATCGAACAGCCTTGCGCTGCACGCTTTCTAACATGGGCACATCGTTTTTCATGTACGGATACCAAGGTAAGCTGGCATAATCAAGAACTGGACGGAGAAGGGTAACATATGCGAGTTGCTTAGTGCAGGGAGCAGAGTGACGCAGCATACGTTTGAGAAAAAACAGTTTGTTCGTAGCTTTTTTTGTAAAGCTTTGAACGTGCGTTGACCACCTAAGATCTGATGCTATCGATACGCCCAAGTACCGATACTTCTGCACTTTACGTAGTGGGACGTTGTTGAGGCAATATTCAAAATTTAACTCTGTCTTTTTCTTGCTAATCGTCATGGAAACTGTTTTGTCTGGATTCATAATCATCGGCCATTGATTGCACCATTGCGCGGCCCCATTCAAGGCGTTGTTAAAGAGGAAATTCGGCGATTTTTCAGCCATTTCAAGTTAATCGCTGTTTTGTGTTCCTAAGAACCTCCTGTAATGTGCACGATGAAAGGTTTTTAAAAGCAACCCTGCAATAATTTTTAAACAGCAAAAAACGCAAAACTCGAAACCGAAACCGCAAAACCGAAACCAGGGAGGTGCCTTCGTGCGGTATTGACTGTGACGTCACTGGCGTGTTCGCCGCGTTGTGTAGTCCCCGAAGATATCGCAACTACAATGAGCCGCGCTGTCGACATGACTGAAAGCGCGGAGAACAGCTTTTCCGAGACCAGCGGCGCTTTAGAAGACGACTCATTCGACGATTTTGGACTAGACGAGTTGCCTTTCAGGTATGATCTACGGCCGCGTGAGCCAGCCGAGTCACACCACAGGCCGCGTCACCTCCACGGGGGATGGTACACGGCCGCAGTCGTCCACCAATCCAAAACAGTGAACGGCCTTACTTTCCGAGCCCGTGACATAACACACGCGGAGGAGGTCGCCATTGCGTTGGCTGCATCTGATTCCAATTCAAAAACAATTATTTCCGACTCGCGAGGGGCATGTCGGAACGTCGAGCAGGGCTGGGTACCATATCTAGCCTACCGCATTCTCCAAAACAGCGTCTACACCGGGGACCCCGTGCACCGGCGTATCGTTTGGGCTCCTGCTCACATGGGCCTTGAGGGAAATGAGGCAGCTGACGCCGCCGCCCGCGCGCTCTCTCACCGGACATTCCCCTCCGACCCCGACGATCAGGAACTCGAATTCACTCCCGCTTACTCCTTTAAAGACATTGTTTTACATTATCAATCTGGCCATGGTCTTTATCCCCGCCCGTGTAAAGGTCTCTCAAAGGCGGAGGAGCGGCTTTTGCTTCGCCTGTATACCAATACTTTGCTGTGCCCGGCAGCTCTCAAACACTTCGACCCTTCTTTCTCGGGCAGCTGTCCGCACTGTGCGGAGAAGTCTTCGGACATTTACCACATGTTGTGGGCCTGCCCCTCCAACCCTGACATCCCCCCTAACCCCAACCCAACCCGGGAGGACTGGGAGGCGACCCTGCTCGGCTGCTCTGACCTGCAGGCCCAACGGGCCTTGGTCGCGCGAGCCCGGGTGGCGGCCGACGCCACTGGGGTCCCGAACTAGGGACCTCCACCTAGTACTTGTAAGGGCTGGCCCCCTCTGGGTCAGCTCATGCAATACCTTCAGTAGTGCATGTGTAAATAAATGTTTTCCACCACCACCACCGTCACCTCCAGCATGGAGACAGTCTGAACTCGGAGAAGTAAGTATTGAGTAATTTCTCGTGCATGGATTTGTGACACAATCGTCCGAACAAAAGTTAATGTGTTGTTCCCGCTAACAGCGGTTCGTGTGGCGAGTGCCGGCCGACCCAGCATGACGAAAGACTGCTCCCAGAACGTTGTCGCAATGTACAACGTCCTTACAGGGGCATGCATCACCAACAGTCCTCTCTTTGCGAAGATTTGTCTCGACGGCGAGCTTTTGGAAGTGAATTCACGCCAGCTACAGCTCTCCAATCCAACATACTTTAAGCATGCTGACCGTGGTCCGCTTCCTCTTGACGGCCGCGCTTCGTTCAGCTGGCCGCTGCGATGGGCGGTTGCACTCGAATAACGTTCGCACAGAATCTGCCTTCAAGCGCCGGTTGAACGAAGTCTAAGCGAGTCCAAAGCTCCCTCTGAGGTACACGCGGTCTTCATAGCAATTTGGCGCGAAATGTACCGAGCACAAGCGGGAATGCTTCCTCGGAGACCGGTTAACACGATGGACAGCCCTCACCCAATTGTTTCGAAGGTTCTTATCGCCGGGAAACCTACGGAGTAGATTACGCCCGTTGTCAAATGAATTTGTGCACCCCACAGCACAACAGAAGTTGCGGTCACCCATCATTCTGGCGTACACATCCCATCAGGCACGCTGAGATGGCGCGAAATTGCACAGGCGGTCGATATAATTCCAGAGACCTCCACTACGGCATATATGGGCTGCGACACACATTCTACGCAGACGACATCACCCTCTGGACCAGCAGCGGGAGCGACGGTCAGACAGAGGAAACGTTGCAACGCGCGGCAGATACTATCACGGAGCTGGTAGGTCGGGCAGGTCTAACATGCTCACACTCAAAATCGGAGCTGCTGGTCATCAGAGACAAACCCAGAGGTCCCGGTGCCAGGCGACAAGCGCCCCCACCCCCACTTAACGTGTGCGTGGGGGGACTTCTCATTAAGAAAATGCAATCAATAAGAATCTTGGGGCTGTATCTACAAGCCAACAGGAAAAACAAAGAAACCCTGGAAAAGCTGAAAACATCAGTTAATATGTCAATTAGGTTAATCAGAAGGATCGCCAACCGCAAAAGGGGAGTCAAAGAAAGAGACCTCTGTAGGATAGTGCAGGTATTGTTCTGAGCAGGATGGTGTATGCACTACTATACGTTAAGCTAGATGCCGCGGAGAAAGGTAAAGCCGAGGCGATAATTAGGCAAGCGTACACGGCAGCCTTGGGGCTGCCAAACTTCACGTCGACAGAGCGACTCTTGGGATTAGGAATACATAACTCCCTGGAGGAGCTCAAGGAGGCCCATCTCACGATGCAAACAGAAAGACTTAAGCGCACCAAGGCAGGCAGAACCATACTAGAGTGCCTAGGCATAGGCGTGGAACCTCCACCCGCGGACGCGAAAACACAGATACCCAAACTCATTCGGAAAGGACTGAGGATCAAACCACTACCAAAGAATATGCAGCCTTCCCACCACAAAGGAAGGCGGAAAGCTAGGGCACTCGCTCTGCTCAAAAAATACGAAACGGACACAGGAGCTGTCTATGTAGACGCGGCACAATACACATCAAGCGGAGCGTTCGCACTGGCGGTGGTGGACGCGCGCGGGCGGCTGCGGGCCTCGGGGTCGGTAGTTACAAAATCTTCGGAAACAGCGAAAGAGGTGGCTGTGGCGCTAGCCATAGCTAGCCATAGCTAGCACTGACACGGAAACGATCTTCTCGGATTCCAAATTGGCCGTCCGTAGTTTTGCGGGGGGGGGGGGGGGGGGCAGTATGTCGAATGCGGCACAGCGAATACTGAAACTGACCAGGGAACCTTACAAAGAAATTGAGGTGATATGGGTGCCGGCTCACTCGGGGAATCCGGGAAACGAGGCGGCCCACAACATGGCTCGAGGTTTCGTCAACCGAGTCGGTGGGTCGTCCGTATCCAAGGATTACTCTAAGGAGGCGCTGGCATCTTTTCATGATATTACAACTCATTAGAAATTGGAAAGACACAAATTTCCACCACCTGACAAAACGTTGGATAAGGCACAAGAGACCACCTGGAGGAGACTCCAACGAGGTCCTTTCTTGCCCCCTATCTATTATCAAAATGTACCCCAATGACTATATCCCCGAGTGCAGGTTCTGTGGCGAAACAGCCACGTATGACCACATACTATGGCAATGTAAAGAAGAACCTCCACCGGAGGATCTAGTACGCATTCCTTCTGTTGAGCAATGGGAGGCCGTGCTGGTCAGCTCGGACTCGGGCATTCAAGCCTTGGCCACCGAGTGGGCCGCTCACGTCGCCGCCAGCCATGGTTTGGTGGCCATCTAGCGCGGACCGTCTGCATCGGCATTTTTGACGGAATAAATGTTTTCCAATCCAATCCACTACGGCACCTCTTTCTTCCTTTCTTCTTTCACTCCTCACTTACGTCGCGGTTCGGGTGTCCGTTACTGCGTCATTTACTTTCCTCAAAACCAATTTTCAGTTTCCCACTGCACTGCCAACGTCAGGGCGCGTCCGACCAGCTTGACACGCCGACCCGCCAGTGACGTCACAGTACAGGGTGGCCTTTAGAAGTTGCTCGATCAATGGGTGCCGCTCGAGTCAGCTCGCGTCGAGGAGCGCTTGTCTTCAGAATTCGCTTGCGGAAAAACTACGCCGCTTTCAGGCGCAAAATTTTACATGAGACATCAGACTACCATAAAGAATACAGGCTTAAAATTTCAATTCGATCTCTGAACATCGAAAAATCGCCGGAGTTGCCTTTAAGGTTTCTTGGTCATTGGAATTTTTTATCGCTTGATAAATCACGCAATCTTCTGCGAGTAGGCGAACTTTGACATTTATATCCCTGGTTACGTCGTTAATGTAGAGTAGGAATAGAAGCGGGGAGAGTACTGAGCCCTGTGGGACGCTGGATAGAACAGGAACCGTGTCTGAAAGGCATTCACCAAGCTGTACAAACTGGTAGCGATCTGTAAGATAGTCACTAACCAAGCGAAGAATCAGGCCATCCCTAAATAAGTTCTCTAGTTTAAATAACAATTTCATGCGGGAAACCCATGTTGGTTTGGATTAAGCAGATTGTGTTCTACAAACTGGGTCATGTATATAAGTATGATATTGCGACCTAGTATTTCCAGGTGGCGCATAGCTGACGACGACGAAGTAGGGCTCGTGCCGTGAGGAATCTGTCTCCTGTGCTGCCCCAGCTTGCCTGGCCTTGTCTGTCTTCGTGCCTGGAATTAAAGCCCCCTTTGTCAACAAGTACGCTACAATATGCTCCAGTAATTTACAGCACGTGCAGGTGAGTGAAATGGGACGATAATTAGTCGGTGAAGATGAGTTGCCTGACTTGTGCACGAGGACTTCTTTAGCTATTTTCCATTCTGATGGTAAACGGCTTTCCAGGAGTGATTTTGAATATACAAAAGAAAGAAATTTACTGACTGGTTCCACATACCGACTTAGCAAAGCATTTGGGATTCCGTCCAGTCCGTTGTTTTTCTTCTCGTCTAGACTCAGCAGAAACGATAACAGTCCGCTCTCAGATATAATAGGAACGCCTCACAGTTTGACGGGGCCGGTAGTGCTGGACTATACATTCAGGAAGCTAGCTGTCGTCTGGCGAAAAAATTGACTGAAAGTACCGGTTGAATGAATTTGTATTTCCTCTGCCTTCCTGTGGAGAAACCGGCGGCTGGTGGTTTTTACGTTGATTTATATTGTAACGTGGCGGCGAGCTGAATAATTAGGCGTAGTGAACGATGGATAAGAGATGATTTTAATGGCCGCTGGCCTAGCGCGAGCGCTCAGTCCCACGCCACTGCCAGCTTCGCCTTCGTCACACTACCCGGGGCCACCGAGCGATCGTCCAGATCGGTGACGAACAGACGCGCGAAATGGCGATGGTCTTGAGTGGAGGGTTGAACTGTATGTAGAAGATGGTGCAGTGCTGGCAGCCACGGTGAGAAAGATGAGAGAATGAGTCCCGGTCCACGAAGCATCCGGGTCGTAGGGTGCCAGGAGCTGACGGCCGAGGCCCTTGGACGCACCGAACGGCAGAGGCAGGGTGGCGGTGTCCTCATGTGTGGGCAGGGTCTTGGGTCGGTCGGGTCTGGGGTCTTGTGGGTGTTGGGTCTTGGGTCGGCCGGGTCTTTATGGTCGCTGTCGTCAGTGGATCGTGTCCTGTGGTCCGGGCGGGGGACGGGGCTGGGGTGAGCGGCGAGGTCGGTTCAGGTCGGGCGGGCTGGGGCACGGCCGGGCGGCGCGGACCAGGTACTCACGGCCGACGTCCACGGCAGGCGCAGGACACCGAAGCTCCGGGACCAGGATGGCGATGAAGGGACCCCAGCACCTCACACCAAATGTAACGTGGCGGCCAGCCGAAGAATGAGGCGCAGTGAACGATGGATAAGATGGTCTTCGTCACAATATAATGCCAAAACTTATACGGGGTGGTTTTGATAAAATTGTTTAAAGTGCTGCGGCAGAAACGTTTTTCAAGCATTTAATTTTATTCTTAAGTGACTTTGTTAATTCTCGGATCAGTGATTGGTAGGCTGGGACACCTCGTAACTTGTTAGATTTGCGTAGCGTTTTTCTTTTGCGCTTCGTGTGTATTATATCACGCGTGATCCAAGGATTTTGCTTACAGATGACCTTTTTTGTTGAGAGTACAAAACTGCCAATGCAATGCCCAATATGAGCTTTGAATTGAAGCCAGGCCTCATCTATGCTAGTTTTTTCATTGGTGCAGAGAGCATAGAAATCTGGAAATTCGTGAGCAAGGTATGTATGGCTGCGTCATCTGCTCTATTAAAGCCGTGTACACTTTGAACAGGACGATGCGAGGGGATGAAATTCATTAAGGGCAAGGTGCACACCACCAGTTCATGGTCAGAAAGGCCTTCATGTGTATGAATATCAATTGTACCGCGGAGGAAGTGGTCTGTAACAAATATTAGGTCGAGAATTGTTCTGAACGCCCCCTGGATGCGAATGGGCGTGGAAACAAGCTGACTTAGATTAAATGTGAATAAAAAATCAAGCAATATGGAGCTTGCCGCAGTTCCTGAACCCAGAAAGCTCCAGTCAATTTCGGAAAGTTAATATCTCCTGCCATTAGTATCGTGCTGCCAGACATATGCTTTAAAATGTAATCAAACAAGGGATCCAGGTACGAGTTTTCTTTGTTTGGTGGCGGATAAACGGCGCCAACGTGCGCGATGCCATTTGTCAGATAAATCTTACACCAAACTGCTTCAACTGTTGGAACGTCCGGCATGACTGAGTATTTTATGTCCCCTTTAAAAGGCAGATCGACGCCCCCTCCTTTTGATTCTCTGTCTTTTCTTACAATGGTGTAGCCCGCCGGCGCAACTGCATGGTCTGAAATGTTTTTGTGTAACCATGTCTCTGTAACTGCGAGAATGTCGGGTTTGAAAGCCAGCACAATAGCTTCAAGTTCATAAGTTTCATAAGCGTGCATTTAAGTTGAGTACAGTTAGTGACGTTGACTCCTGGTGATTCGCTTTCCAGTGTTGTTTTGATCTTCGTTTTTTGGCTCAACTGCACCAATGTCACTGCACTTACTATCCCATGTGAGGAGCTGACCATTTATTTTTACTGTGCCATATACCAGAGACAGCTTTTCTTTCCTATCGCGGTGTTCTTTAGTGCGGTCCCATAATTTTTTCCTAACATTCCTGATAGCAACCGAAAAAAAATTACAAGGAACTTTAGCGGTTAAAGTGGTGAAAGGCGAAAGCCTGAGTGCTGCATTCTGCTACGCGATTGTTCACAGCACATTCTGTTGGTGCATTAACTGCCAATTAATGACGCCTAACCTTTGCCTTTAGGAGTGGAACGCGACAGCGTGTTGTAGCGCTGCCAGAGAGTCCACGAAACGCCACCATCCGTTCGGCGCGATGCGTTGCCCTTTGAACGCAACGCATTTTGAGGAAAGCAAATGGTGCTGTAATTCTCTGTCATATCGGTGGACACCTGACCCGCACCGTACAGGAAGGGAGGAAGTGGAGTGAAAGAAGAAAGAGAAAGAGGGGCCGTATTGAATAAAATGAAAATTGTATTTGAGGAAAGGAATTTAAGCAGTAACTGTCTCACATATCTCGGTGGACACCAGTCGAAAATTGTATTTGAGAAAAGGAGATTGCGCATTGTCTCATATTTCGGTGGACACCCGTCAAAATTCGCGCGCAGTGACTTCACGACCATTTCGACCAATCTGAAACGCGGTCAAATTTGCTAACACGTCTTGGTCACGACTATAGTTCACTATAGTCACGACAGTATGAGCCATTAAAGGCTTTCGCCTTAAAATCTTCTCCAATGGAGTAACCGGAATCTTAGTTTTGGGCCTTAAAATCTTCTCCAATGGAGAGTAACCGGAATCTTTTAGTTTAGAGCCTTAAAATCTTCTCCAATGGAGTAACCGGAATCTTTTAGTTTAGAACATTGTTTAAGAATGCTAGGTTTGTCTCGGTAGTCAAGAAACTTCATGATTATCGGCCTAGGTCTAGTTTCGTTGTCTTACTTCGTCTGACCAGACGATGAATTCTTTCACCGTCTGTCTTTGTAATTCCAAGTATATCCTCAGAGACTGTTTTCGTGACAGTTTCATGCAAAGTGTCTGTAGATTGATCCTCCTGCTCTTTAACACCATAAATGATTAGATTAGAGCGACGGCTTCTGTTCTCAAGCTCACTGATTTTGCTGGTCATGGTAACAAGGTTACGTTCTAATTCCGTGACTTTCCTGGCGCACTCCGTGACTTTCTTTTCAAGCGCACTAACTTTTTCAAGCTTCTTTTATATTGCAATAAGCTACTGGTTGGTTACAGCTTTACATTTATTAATTTCCTCAATGTCTTCAGCAATTATCTTCAGCTGTTCAGCAATCGTTTGGTCAATGGGGCCGGGGTTTTCTTCATTATCACCGCCAAGCAAAAGCAGATATCGGAGCGACACAATCACATTAAAGAGCAATTCACAAAGCGACTGTGGGCACGGCAGCAACAGTAAGCAGACGTTGTTACTTCGAAATGATTTCCCGTAACGGTTGCTCACCTGTGCGAAAAATGCGAACGGGTTGTTGACGCTCATCGTGGCATTGCCGCCGCGCTCACTGACGACGGATCTGTTGTTGTTGTTGTTGAGACTCAGAGAAGGATGAAGAGGAAAGTGCGCGGGCCTGCCGACTGGCTCAAGCCGAGCCACCACCGCTGTCACGTGCAGATAGAAGAGAATTGTAAGTTAAGAGGAAAGAGAAAAAGAGTGAGGAAAGACGCGCGTCGCAACAACCGCGTCCGCCGGAGCTGACGCTGGCTCAAAAAAAATGGCAGAGGCTTAGCTTGGTTAAGCCCGGAAGGTTGCGAAAGCGAATTACGAGCAAGTTTAGTGACTACAGTAGTGAAAAGCGAAAGCCTGAGTGCTGCACGGAAGGCCGGAATTAGCTTAAAGTGCTACTGAGGTGTCCACTAAACCACAGAGTTGGTAAGGCGCCTTCCCTTTGCTCCAAATCAACGCAGTCTACAACGCTATGTCAGAGGGCATCAATGAAGGACGGAATTAGCTTAAAGTGCTATTGAGGTGTCCACAAAACCACAGAGTTGGTAAGGAGCCTTTCCTTTCCTCCAAATCAACGCAGTCTACAACGCTGTCTATGTCAGAGCTCATCAATGAAGGCCGGAATTAGCTTAAAGTGTTATTGAAGTGTCCACTAAACCCCAGAGGTGGTAAGGGCCTTTCCTTTCCTCCAAATCAACGCAGTCAGAGCGCATCAATGAATACCACAAGAGAGGTCAAGCTAAAGGTCAAACGTGGATCCGCGGGACGACGCTGAAGGCTCAAAACAAAGCGCAGTATTCCTTTCGCAATAAAAACAGATAAGCGGCTGTGGCCCTAGCGGCCACAACCCTGCCGAGGGAGGTGGTGTTGTTGTGACTGGGAGAACGATGAAAAGGAAATAGCACGGGCCTGTCCACTGGCTCGGGCCGAGCCACCACCGCTGCCGTGTGCAGATAGAGGAGAATTAAAAGATCAGAGGAAAGAGACAAAGAAAAGAAAAAGACGCGAGTCGTAGCAACAACCGTGTCCGCCGAAGCGGACGCACCTGATAAAACAGATAAGCGGCCGAAACCGCGATCGCTCCACCACTCCTTCGCCTTTGCCGAAGGATCCCGCGAAGGATCGTTGTTGCGACTGAGAGAAGGATGAAGAGGAAATTGCACGGGCCTGCCAATTGGCTCCAGCCGAGCCAGCACCGCTGCCACGTGCAGATAGAGAAGAGTTAAAAGATCAGAGGAAAGAGAAAAAGAAAAGACGCGAGTCGCAGCAACAACCGCGTCCGCCGAAGCGGACGCTGGGGATATTGATGTGACTGAGAGAAGGATGAAAAGGAAATTGCACGGGCCTGCCTACTGGCTCGAGCCAAGCCACCACCGCTGTCACGTGCAAATAGAGGAGAGTTAAAAGATCAGACGGAAGAGAAAGGGGAAAGAAAAGACGCGCGTCGCAGCAACAACTGCATCCGCCGGAGCGGACGCTGCTGAAATAACCGATAAGCGGCCGGAGCCGCGCTCGCCGAAGCGAGGACTGATACCTCTGAGGACAGATGTTGTTGTTGTTGTTGTGACTGAGAGAAGGATGAAAAGGAAATTGCACGGGCCTGCCTACTGGCTCCAGCCGAGCCACCACCGCTGCCACGTGCAGATAGAGGAGAGTTAAAAGATCAGCGGAAAGAGAAAAAGAAAAGACGCGCGTCGCAGCAACAATTGCATCCGCCGGAGCGGACGCTGCTCAAAACACAGATAGGCGGCCGAAGCCGCGCTCGCCGAAGCGAGGACAGATACCCCTGAGGACAGATGTTGTTGTTGTTGTTGTGACTGAGAGAAGGATGAAAAGAAAATTGCACGGGCCTGCCTACTGGCTCCAGCCGAGCCACCACCGCTGCCACGTGCAGATAGAGGAGAGTTAAAAGATCAGCGGAAAGAGAAAAAGAAAAGACGCGCGTCGCAGCAACAATTGCATCCGCCGGAGCGGACGCTGCTCAAAACACAGATAGGCGGCCGAAGCCGCGCTCGCCGAAGCGAGAACCCGCCAAGGATACGGCGAAGCCGCATTTTATACTGGATGGTCCTGATGTCCGTGTCGATGCGTTTGTGGTTTCCGTTGATAGCCCCGTTGTGCCATACGAGATATGATAGTCGCGCTGGTGAAAAGTGGCGGGTTGAAACGCTTGGATCCTTTCATCGCCTCCAGTAGTCCGAAGAATGGTCACCGACGCTTCACACAGCGGCGCCTCTGGTAGCAGCAGCAATCCAAGACTCCTGCGGGGCGCTCGCTCCTTAGGCGACTGGGGCTAGGCGGAACTGCGGAATTCGAGAATCGTACTGCGAGCATACCGGACGCAATCCGCCAGACGCTAAAGGTTCGCTCCCTTCCCCGGAACATGGACCCCAACTTGCATGCTGCCCGTAGGGCAGCCCGGGCGAGGTATGTACAACAAAATCTAGCTACAAAATCCACAACGGTATACACGGACGCCGCTCCGTATACAGGAAGCTCACATAAAAGCACAGTGGCGGTAGTTATTGATTCGAACTTAAAGGAATTAGCTAGCGCCTCAGTGAGGGATTGCACGGTAACCGAAGGGGAGGAGCTGGACGTAGCTCTAGCGGCGGTAGCCGGTTATCGAAGCAACATGTCCCTTACCATCCTTACAAATTCGAGAGAAGCGTGCCGTAACTACATGAACGGTCGCATAGGTCGCGCCGCGCTCCGGCTCCTCCAGAGCGCGACCCCACCAAAAGTCACACATAGCATTTACTGGGGGCCAGGACACAGCGACATAGAGGGGAACGAACACGCCGACGAGGTAGCTCGAGGGTATACGAGCCGAGCTTCCTCCCAATCGGACGATCTACCCGACCGAGTCAGCCCTACGTACTCAGACATTCTGAACTACTATAAGGGGGTACGGATCCGCTATCCGCCGCCTCATCCTGATCTAAATCAACTAGAGGCACTGTATTGGCGAAGATTGCAGACAGGAACATTCCCAAACCTGCATATCCTTAGCAAGATTTACCCGACGCAATATCGGGACACTTGCCCATGGTGTGGCAGCAAACCATCGTTGTACCACATCACGTGGGAATGCAGTAAAAACGACAGCTTTCGCAAAGACCCGAGTGCAGAACAGTGGGAGAGCCGGCTCTCCAGCGGCGATCTGGGTTGCCAACAAGGTCTGATCCAGCACGCCCAACGAGCAGCGAAGCTCAGCGGAGCCCTGGAATAGGGGCACCGACCCTGTGAGAAGAAGGAAGATGGACCTCTTCTTTCTCGTCTGCTACTAGCACCTTTCTAGAGCAATAAAAGTCTTTCCTACCTACCTACCAAGAAAAACCTGTGCGAAAACTGCGAACGGGTTGGTGACGCTCATCTTGGTGTTGCCGCCGCGCCCATTGCGCCCATCAACTTGTACCGACACCAATGGGTTCAAGTACGTGGTCGCGAGCCTTTCACACACATGGCGATTTCTTCGCTATATTTTACAGCCTATACAGAAACAGCAAAACAGCGAGCGTAGCCCCACACCATTCTCAGACTTCTCCATCGACATGAAGGCGATAATGTGGCCGTACTAGGCGACCTAAAGAAGAAATATCTCAGCTAAAATGCCAAAATGTCTCGCAGAACCCGCTCTTTACGTACACGGGAACCTCTAATCCTCATTTTGATGCAGACATTACGCTATCGGAGGTCCCTTATGAGATGAACATAGCTTCGCGCCCAATCGGTGTCAGGCCCAGACGGCGTCTCCAATAAAGCGCAAAAAAAATTGGCAGTGGTTTAGCTCTGGATAAACCTGGAAGATTCCGAAAGCAACGAGGAGAGAGAGAAAGAAGCGATGGCGAGCGCGCGGCAGCGGCGGCGGCCCCGGCACGCTAGCTATGCTCCGCTACTGCGCATGCGCACCTGGTGAGAGCTGCGGCGGCACCTCTGAGTCACCCGCGCAGCGACGGTGGCGGCGCGCCAGCTGTGTGCCGTGTGACTTCACTGCCCCTCGCGCATGCGCAGTATGGCCTTGCCTCAGCTCCGCGAAATGGCTCTGCGACTCGCGTAGTGTTGCTTTCGCAACAATATGGACACACCATCTCTTAATCTCTAGCAGAGTGTATGAACCCATAGCCGCACCATTTCCATCATCTGGATCTGCGCTCACACTGCACAGGCCCTTGGAAAAAGGGCCACACACGACGCTGCCGGAGATCTCACCCACCGAGCAGGTCCTTTGCCCGACTCCCACGCGGTATTTTCCGCAAAGTACCGAGGAAGGCGAAGCGCAAAAAAATTGGAAGTGGCTTAGCTCGGCTATGCCAATATATACGTAGCGAAAACGTTAAGCGAGTCGTCGTTCGGCGCGCTGTTCATCTGTTTCCTGGGCGATTCCTTTCCTCTTCATCTCGTTCCGTCGATTACAGGCGTCCTTCTGCTTAGCAGACTTCTCTCCGTCCATACTGCCGCCTCAACTGTGGTTGCTGCGCACGCGAGCGCTCCTATTCAATCCTCCGACATGTTATCAGGCATGCGACACCGCTGGCGAAGCGAGCGAGCGGAAGGCGAGCGGAGGCAGAAGCAGAAGCGAGCGGAGGCGAGCGCAACGACGAGGCAAGCGGTGTGACGTCATACCAAACGGCGGCGGCTCAATTTTGGATCAGGTCACTGCGTTTTGCTGCCATTCTCCGATGGCAACTATTTCTAGCCGATTCTACAAACACCGCGGAAACAGCTGAAGAAGTTGCGATAGCGCTAGCTTGCGTTGGAACGGAAGCCAATTTTATAATTACCAATAGCAAAATGGCCATCTATAATTTTGGAAAGGGTAGGATCTCGCCGGAAGCGGCAAGGATTCTGGCCAGTAGACCCTCCCGTTGTCCGGAGGGTTATATCATCTGCGTCCTTCTGGCGGCGGGCAGTCTCTGAATTTTGTCCAGTCCGTGATGTGTACATTTCCCAGAGCTCTTCTGATTCTGGCAGTTTATATATTCAAGAGTGGACTCAACTAATCAAAGATGGCCACTCAAGCAACACTCGAACCATCCAACGGACCGTAGAAGCGCCGGACGTAGATCGCCACCTATTGCATCTATGGGAGGCTCGAAAATGCCTCACTAAACGCTGGAAAAAGCAGCGTCTCAATAGAAAACTAAAACTACGAATTGCTAAGATTACACAGCAAGCACAAGCATATGCTATACAACTGTGTAGACAAAACTGGTCTGAGTTTTGTGCTTCCCTGAAAGGCACTCTAAGCACAGCCCAGACATGGACCATCTTAAGATGCATGCTCGACCCGAATAAGGCCAAATCAGTTACCAGCCGAACTCTCCAAACAGTTGCCCATAAGTTTCAAGGCACAGACCAAGACCTCATAACAGCCATGCATCGCAAATACATAGGAGACCACACCCCTCCATGCACCCTGACCTATGAAGGACAACAAAATCCAAGCTTAGACGCCTCCATAACGGTATCTGAAGTTTATGCTGCAGCAAGAATAGCTCAGCGGAACACAGCACCGGGCGGAGACAAGGTTACCAACGCTATAATTCGAAACCTCAGCAACGACCATCTGAAAGACCTAACAGAATACATTAACAAGGAGTTATGGGAGAAAGGCCAGGTTCCAGCTGAGTGGCGCCATGCGGACATCATTATGATTCCAAAGGCCGGGAAACCCCCGGCAGTAGAGTCCCTCCGCCCAATCTCCTTAACCTCCTGTCTGGGCAAACTGTATGAAAGAATCATACACACCAGACTCCAGAACTATATAGAAGATAACAACTTTTACCCCTACACTATGGTGGGATTCCGAAAAAGTCTCTGCACACAAGGTGCCTTCCTAAGGATTAGCGAAGAAGTGCTTAATACAATACCTACCCACGGAGAAAACCTTCTTTTAGCCCTGGATTTAAAAGGAGCCTTTGATAACGTCTCCCATCAGGCTATCCTAGAGGAGCTGAGTGGTCTAAACTGTGGAGAGAGGATATTTAACTACATCAAGGCTTTCCTCTCCAACAGAACCGCCACCATAGGCATTGGTGAAGTCCGTTCTCATCCCTTCCCCATGCCTAACAAGGGTACTCCTCAAGGGGCTATAATATCCCCCCTCCTCTTCAATATTGCCATGCTAAAGCTAGCAAGAAAGCTTCAAACGCAGCCCGACATAGGCTACACGGTCTATGCCGATGATATAACTCTATGGGCCACACACGGCTCATTAGCCCAAAAAGAACAAGCCCTACAAGAAGCCATACACAGGGTTGAAGAATTTGCTGCGGAAAGTGGTCTGGAGTGTGCCCCGGAGAAGTCTGAGGTCATTAGACTCCACAAACTCCCTTACACATCCCCCTGGGTGGACGCAAGATTAATGAAGTGGACAAGATCCGGATACTGGGGCTCTGGCTTCAAAGTAACCTCAGATCCGACCATATGATCAGAACCATCAAAACAACAGTTAATCAAATCTCAAGAATGATCCGCCGCATTACCTGGCACCGCAAGGGTATGAGAGAAGAGGACACCCTTAGACTCGTCCAGGCCCTAGTTCTGAGCAGGACAACATACGGCCTCCCTTACCAAAAACTGGGCACTGTGGAAACCAGAGCTATCGATACAATAATAAGAGGGGCTTACAAAACTGCCCTCAATCTTCCAATAGCCACTTCTACAGAACGACTCCTAGAGCTTGGTCTGCACAACACTTTTACCGAGCTCCAAGAAGCCCTCTTGGAAAGCCAAAAACAACGTCTTCTAAAAACCAACGCGGGAAGGACGATCCTGACTAAATTAGGGACATGGCCGGGGCTGGAGACAAGAGGCAGTAAAACCTCTCTTCCACTCCAAACCCGAGAAAAGATCACCGTTAGTCAAATCCCACGTCACATGCATCATGCTCATCAGCAAGGCAGACGACAAGCGCGAGCAAAGGCACTTCAGAAACACCTAGAAAGCGACCGTAAAGCCGTTTACGTAGACATTGGGGCCTACCCCACGCCGCGAAAGTTCTCAGTCGCTGCGATTGACCACCAACTAAAACCGGCTCTCCAAGCTTCTATATATGCAGAAAACCCCTCCTCTGCAGAGGCTCTGGCAATAGCTATCGCCATCAAACATAAAGACCAAAGAGGAGAGTCCTCCCACGTTATAACAGACTCCAAACAAGCCTGCCGAGACTTTCTTAATGGCAGGCTTCCCTCAAGAGCAACACAGCTACTTGGCAATCTCAGCCTAACACACAGACTAACATGGACACCTCGTCACGAAGGACTAGCTGGAAATGAGGTAGCCAACGATCTAGCCCGAGATTTAACCCACTGGGCGGATCCTCATCCCTACCCCACGCCCATGCCTAGCACCTATGGTGACAGATTAGAACATATTCGGCTGGAGCGCAGAAAATACCCACCCCCTCACATAAAACTAGGCTCCTCCGCAGCCATAGACTGGAGGAAAATTCAGACCAACACTTTCCCTAACTTGTTCATCCTACACAAGATTAGCCCCACTCAATATCAGAATACATGCCCTTGGTGTGGAGCTTGCCCTACGCTCTACCACATATCGTGGGAATGTACAACGAAACCAAAACACTTAACTGTATCCAACCCGACATATGAGCAGTGGAAGGTGGCCCTGACCAGCGAGACCCTGGATCAGCAACTTAAGTTAATTCAGCAAGTCCGTCAGTCAGCTAAAGCCAGTGGCGCCTTGGACTAGGGGTGCCACCCAAGTTGCTCGAGCAACCTTCCTCTTTTTAAATAAAAGTTTTCTCTCTCTCTCTCTATCATCTGCGTATATGGCTGTGTGGAGCCCTATACGCAGATATAACCCTCTGGACAACGGGAGGATCCCTTGCAACAACCCACGATATCCTGCAATCTGCCATAGACATCACCACCACTCATTTAGCAAACACAGGCCTCCGTTGCTCTCCAAATAAACCGGAACTCCTGCATATGAAGCCCCTCCCTAGTGAGCCCCAGATTTAACTTCACATGTACGGGAATCCAGTGACCATTGTGCCTCAGGTGAAGATTCTCGGCCTTCTCATTAACGGTTACCGCAGCCCGGGAGCGCTGCGTTAAGGCCCTTTTGGCCTCGAGGGTGCAGCAACCGGACAGGGTCGCCTCCCAGTCCTCTCAGGTGGAGTTTGGAATGAGGGGTAGGGATGGGTTCTGCGGGCAGGCCCACATCACGTGGTAGGTGTCAAACACCTCCCCACAGTGTGATCACCGCCCGTCGAATTGAGGATCGAAATGCTTTAGAGTTGCCGGACACAGCATCGCGATGGTGAGCAGGCGCAGGAGTACCCGCTCGTTGGCCATCCCCAGTCATTTGCACGGTGTTCGAAGAGTTTGGTGCGTGGATTTGTAATAATCGCTTATTTCCTTAAAAGTGTAAAGGGGATTGAAATCGAAGTCCTTGTCAGCTTCGGGTCCCGTGGGAAATGCCCGGAGAAAAAGCGCGCTGGCGGAGGCGTCTGCCTCATTTCCGTGGATGCCTTGGTGTTCTGGAGCCCAAACGAGAGATCGGTGCGCGAGATCCGAGTCTCGGCTACAACTTTGGTAGATGCGATAAGCTAGGTGAGTAACCCACCCTTGCTCGACGTATCGACAAGCCCCTCGCGAGTCGGTGATTATGTATTTGGAGGAGGTGTCAGAGGTTGCCAAGGCCATGGCAACCTCTTCTGCGTGAATTGCTTACTGGACCTTGAAAAAAGGGCGTCTACTGTTTTACCCTCGTGGACGACCGCGGCCATGTACCATCCCCTGGGGTCCGGGCCGCACGCGTCTACGTAGAAGACTCCTGGTTTGCTCCGAAAATGGCGGTCCAAGGCCTCCGCCCGCGCCAGGCGCCTGCCATTATGATCCTTTTTGGACAAATTGGTGGGGAGAGGCGCACGTGGAGGGCGCGTCTCCAGTGTACGGAAAGGCGGCATCTCTCCTCTGTGAATTGAATGTGCTGCATATGAAGTTGGGATCTAAAGCGGCGACCCGACCCTGTCTTTGTGACACGAGTGTATTGGTTGTTGAGGTGCGCCTCCCGAAGCTTCCTAAAATTGTTAACCACCCCCAGTGCCATAAGGCGGCTGGTAGAGGTAGAGACCAGGAGGTCCAGCACTCATTTCATGATTTTGCGGAGGATGACCTCGGGGGCGTCCTCCTCCTGTTTCCGCAGGTGGAGGTAGGAAGTGGAATGCAAAATTCGACTAGTCACGAATGCGTTCGCCAGCCGCAAGGCGTCTTTGAATCGTAATCAACCGCGCTTGTTGGAAACCCGGTGGACCATGCGGCCCACCTGGTCCCCCAACTGCCGGAGCTTGGCAAGTGTTGTGTCGCAGCGTCGCTGGTTGTGTATTAAGAGCCCGAGGACTCTGATTTCCTTGGATTCGCGAATGGGACCGCTTTGAAAGGAGAGATTGATTTGGGTCGAGCATGCGCGCGGGGTGCGGATGCACGAATTACGATTTGTGCGGGGAGCCTATCAGATCACAGTCTCGAGCATAGCGGTTCAATATGCTGGCTGCCGATTGCAGGCTGGTCTCAATGTCCCCGCAGGCGTCCTTGCGTAGCCCAGAGGGTGATATCGTCGGCGTACAGCGCGTGCTGAACCCCTTCGAGCTCACCCAGCAGGACAGGCAGGCGCATCATGGCAATGTTGAATAGCAGAGGGGACAGCACCGCGCCTTGTGGAGTCCCCCTCGTGCCGAGCAGGAAAGGTCCGCGCTCTTGGTCCTGTATTCGGATCTAGGACAGTCTGTCCTTGAGAAATTGTTTAACGTAATTGAAGGTGTTGGTGACGCATTGAGTTTGACTCAAATGTGTATGACCCCGTGAGTTACGTTGTCGAACGCTCCTTGCAGGTCGAGCGCGAGGACAATTTTGTCATTTTGGGGGTGTGTAATGGGTTTCAAGAGCGAGCCACCGAGGTCATCACGAAGCAATGTCTTGTGATGAGCTAGCTTCGACCTTAGTTTCTTTTTGTTGCGAAAGCAACATTACGCTTGTCGCCGAGCCATTTCGCGAAGCTCTGGAAAGGCCAAGCTGCCCATGCGTGAGGAGCTGGTGACGTCACATGGCGCACAGCTGGCACGCTGGGGCCGCCGGGGCCGCAGCCGCCGCGCGCTCTATATCGCCTCGCCCACAGTCTCCCTCTCTCTCTCCCTCTCTGATGCGCAGTAGCGATTGCGCATCGCCATCTGCGTGGTTTGCGGTGTATATAAAATTGGCAGTTGCCGAGGTGGTGACGAATCGCGGCTGCGGCCGCTTATCTGTTTTTTCAGCCAGCGTCCGCTTCGGCGGGCGCGGTTGTTGCTTCGACGCGCGTCTTCTCTTTTCTTTTTCTCTTCCCTCTGATCTTTTAACTCTCCTCTATCTGCACGTGGCAGCGGTGGTGGCTCGGCTGGAGCCAGTTGGCACGCCCGTGCAATTTCCTTTTCATCCTTCTCTCAGTCGCAACAACAACTCTGCTAGCTTTCGGTAGCACACTATACTTTCGGTCAGCGTCTTCGCTTCGGCGGTCGCGGTTGTTGCGCTTGCGACGCGCGTCTCTTCTTTCGCTCTTTCTTCTTATCTTTTAGCCGCCGCGGTGGCTCAGTGGTTATGGTGCTCGGCTGCTGACCCGAAAGACGCGGGTTCGCTCCTGGCTGCGGTGGTCGAATTTCGATGGAGGCGAAATCCTAGAGGCCCGTGTACTGTGCGATGTCAGTGCACGTTAAAGAACCGCAGGTGGTCTAAATTTCCGGAGCCCTTCACTACGGCGTCTCTCATATCCTGAGTCGCTTTGGGACGTTAAACCCCATAAACCAAACCTTTTTATCTTGTAACTCCCCTCTATGTGCACGTGGCAGCGATGGTGGCTCGGCCCGAGCCAGTCGACAGGCCCGTGCACTTTCGTTTTCGTTCTTCTCTCTCAATCGCAACAACAAAGTTCTGCTACGCCAGGATATATGTAGCCTGAGGTGAGGGCGAGGTGTTCACATCTGGGCGGACACCTGTACCAGAGGGAAGGCGCATAACTGCACTCTTGGAAGAGTGGACACCCCAACCATGCTTTAAGCTAAGTGGTGGTAGGATGGATGGATGGAAACAACTTTATTACACAAAAGAAAAAAAGTCTTCCAGGGTGGTCCCCTACTGGTCCAGGAGTCCACGGGCTTTTGCTTCACGTAAAGCCCGATCCACCAGCCATTTCTGGCCGGCGAGTTGAGCGGTCCGTAAATCAGCCTCCCAGGAAGAATTAGTGGAATTGGGGATGGGGGGTACTGCCTTTGGGGAAGGACATTCCCAAAGGTAGTGGAAAAGTATGGATCTGGGCACGCCACAGGTGGTACAATCAGGAGGAAAGGTGGGGTGAAAGCATGAGAGACGGTGGGGGGAAATAAAACAGCCTGTCTGTAATTGTCGCCATGTGGCGCAGGGTGAGGGCGACAAGGTACTGTGGGGTGGTGGCAGTGTCATGCGGCTGAGTTTGTAGAATGTTGTGATTTGATGATATGTAGAGAGGACCGATGGGGCTTCTTTCTCAGGGTTGGGTGCCTGATCATCCGAAGCCCGGGAGGAGAGTTCTCGGGCCAGCGAATGAACGCGCTCATTACCGGGGATCGAGGCATGCCAAGGGACCCACGACAGAGTAACCGTTCGGTCGAGAGAGGTGACTGTGGCAAGAATACGATGTGTTGCCGGCGTGGTGGTAGTGAAAAACATTTATGAGCAATTAAATTTTTTACAGAAAGGTGATTGGGGTAGGACCCTATTGGCCCTTACCCCTTACAATACTATAGTGGAGCCCCTATCCCGGTGTCCTATTGGCAAGCAACGCCGTCCGCGTCCGTTGAACCAAAGCCATTTGGCTCTGTAGGCCTTGACAGCCGAGCAGGGCCGCCTCCCATCCTCTCTGGTGGGGTTGGGCAGCGCCATCTTCGCCCAAACAATGTGGAAGGTGTCAGCCACCTCCCCACAGAACTGGCACGCGTCATCAAAGGATGTATTGCAATGTTTAAGCACCGCCGTGCACAGTACAGTGTTAGTAAGAATTTTGATGAGGAGGCGCTCGTCAGCGCGATCCAGACCCTTACAAGGGACCGGGTAGCGCCGGTGCTCCTCCTTGTAGTAATCGGTGATTTGTTCGTCGCCACGCTTTTCAGGTAGTGGCGGTACGCGGCCTGGGAATGTGTGCAAATTTCGGTTATGTTTTTGTCAATGGTGGAGTGGGCCAGAGCAAGTGCGATGGCCGCTCCATCCGCTTCTGCAGGCGAATTAGTCCAGATGGTGGCGGCGGCCCCCACTGTGCCGTCTTCATAGGCTGCGACTGCCGTGAAATATACTGGTTTCGAATTTTCTGCCGCGTCGACATAAAGGATATCGGAGCGGTCGCTGTATGTTTTCGTGTAATAGCTCGCTCGTGCCTGCCGCCTACCCTGATGGAGACTAGCGCTCATATTGCGTGGTAGGGGCTTCTGATATATGTGATCCTGAGTGCGCAGAGAAATCATGTAAGCTGTAGGACTTGTTGGGGTGGAAATGGGTGGATTGAGACGTAGCTGTCGCAGTAGGCGTTGTCCTGTTTCTGTGCGACTCAGGCGGACTAATTGGTTGGTGCGTTCAGCCTCTATTAATTCGATAACTGTATTGTGGGTACCAGTGGCCAGGAGACGTTTTGTGCTAACCGTCCGTGGAAGACGTAGGGCGGAGGTGACAGCCGTGCGTATTAGGATGCCTGCCTGTTGTGTTTGCCGCAGAGTGAGTAGTGACAGGCGTGCGCTGCATGCGTTGGCATTGACAAGGTTGTGCCAGAAACGCGGCGCTGAAGCCATAGGCCGTCGGCGTTCGTTGTATTCATTGGCGTTGGCGACATTTTACACTCCAATTAATTTAAAGAAAGGAAGTGCGTATAATGGCTCCCTGGGTGAGTGGACGCCTTAATTGCGCTTATTGGTACGTGGGGTGATGAGAGAGAAATGCGAGCTGCAGGCATTGACAAGGTTGTGCCAGAAACGCGACGCTGAAGCCATAGGACATCGGCGTTCATGGTGTTTATTGGATCGGCGTTCACTGCATCCATTGGCGTTCGCGTTGTCAACGTTTTAAACTCCGATCATTTTAAGGAAAGGAAGGCGAGCGCGCACGCGGCGAGGCACGCCAGCTGTGCGTAGTGACGTCACTTGCTCCTCGCGCATGCGCAGTATGGTCGTGCAAGAGCACGCGAAACGGCGAGACTATAGTGGCGAGACTGTGGGCAGTGTAGCTCACGCAACAATATATGGCTACGCGCAGATGTTGCTTTCGCAATCCTCCAGGTTTAACAGTAGCTGAACCACAGCCAACTTTTTGTTGTGGAACTAGTAAAGTTTTCCCCCCTCTTTCTCTCAGAGCCTCAGTCGCTTTGGGACGTTCAACCCCAATAAACCAAAGCAAGCCATCCTCTTTCTTACTCCCACAGCAATCCCTTAACTCATGGCGCGCCTCGGGTGTTTACCCAGGAGAGAGACATTTACTGAACTTGAATTTGTTTGGAGGAGAAATTCTAGAGGCCCGTGTGCTGTGCGATGTCAGTGCACGTTAAAGAACCCCAGGTGGTCGAAATTTCCGGAGCCCTCCACTACGGCGTCTCTCATAGCCTTAATCGCTTTGGGACGTTAAACCCCATAAACCAAACCAAACCTTTCCTTTCCTCTAAACAATTTTCAGCACAGGCTCATATAGACCTCGTGACCACAGCTGGTACACACTGAAAAAGGGAAGAGAAGGAAAAAAACGCCGCCACCGTCTGGAAGACGTTGAAGTAGCGAGCGTTAGCTAGGGTGCCTCGATGCGCGCGCGCCCTTTCTAGGGTGGAGTCACCCTTTGGGAGGGCGAGTGCCGCCTGGCTATCCTGGCCGGCCGTGACAGTCCATCGGCGGCCATCTTCATGCCCTTTCTCGCGGCGGCGCGGCGGCCGTAACACGTGCGTTCGCTTTGTCGCCTTTTCTCTTGGCGCTGACCGGGCGCACATCGAAAAATGCCGGGTTGTTCGGTGCCGCAGTGCACCACCACCTCCAAGAAGTGTTGCTGGGAAATGAGGGGTACGATTTTTTTCTTACCAGCAGACTCTTACAGGACTGTCTCGAGAACCTCTTTTCGGTGGTTCGACTGAGAAAACCTGTGCCCAGTGCGTATGACATGAAATGCGCTCTGAGCCTTGTGAGCGTGGGCCAGTTTTTATTTACCTCAGGGACGACGAGCTACGATCTCGATGACCACGAATATCTGGTAGACCTTCTCCCCCAGGCAAAGAAAGGAAGGACAGAAGTGGAAGCTGATGAGATAAATGACTCAGAAATTCTGTTCATTGAAGAACTGTCCACAACAGAGTCCAGCATTCTACACTACGTAGGAGGCTTCATTTTGAAAGGAATCTTGCCGTCCGTCACCTGCCAGCAATGCAAGGATGCCCTACTGGCTTGTGCTACTGATGAACATGCCTCTCTGACTGCTCTGAAGGAATATGTTTCAGAAGGCGACAACCTAATTTATCCCAGTAATGACGTTATGCATATGTCTAAAAACTAAGAGGAGCACTTTGTTGGAATAAACTCATGGCGCACAGGCAAACTAGTGACAATGAAGTCACCTCTCCGCTCACTTACAGCATACCTATAGTCTGCTGCATGCAAGCATGCCGAGCGCGCTTGAAGTTCTGCGCAAGCCATGACGAAGAAATCCGGAAAACGCTGACAGACAGGTACGCAAGATTGAGACTGCGCATCTTCCTCCGACACCTTCAGAAAGCTAGTCTCAACGGTCACGCAAGCAAGACGTGGGCAGGGGTTAATTTAACCTAAGCTGCTATCCACACTGAAGTACACCCATGCTGTTAGCACCAGCAGAGCTCCTATTTGTACACCTAATAAGTGTCCTAAATTGCATTGTTTCTTTTGCATTGACTCCAGGCTTTGAAGACAAGCATGATCTGTGCAAACATGCCTTCAAAGTGCCCTGAAATATTTTTTCATGGCAAATAAACAACTTTCATGGTTATAAACAATATTAATGATTGTTTGGTTTCAACTAACCTCTGATCGCGGCAATAGATTGTTACTTTGTCTTTAGAACACTGTCTTTAGTGTGTGTTGAATTATACTAATGCAGTCGACTCTCATTAGTTTGACCTATCAATGACACCAAAATTTCGATTCCATTCGAGTATAAACGGATGTATTCTCACTGCGACTAATAACTTTCCTCATCTTTCGACCAATATACAGTGGTCCCGCCAAGTTCGAATGGCCGACTTCATGCGTATAAGAATACCCGGAAATATTTGGGGTTTTCAGTGCACAATGCATACATGCGCGGCCGAGGTACTGAGATATTTGGTTCGTGTACGTGTGGCGAATGCGCTGGCTTTCATTTCTTAGGACAAGGTACGTAAAGCACATTAATCTTTTTTCTTCTACAAAAAATCGTCATTCTAGTACTGAGGTTGAGAATAAATGTGTATAAGGCAATAGGAGCGTTCTTAATTAGTTACACAATTGAGTGATTGAATGCAGTCTACCTGCTTATGATATTGCTGTTATTATTAATTTATTTTAATCCTGCAGTTAGGTTCCTAGTGCGCTCTATGAACTCTTTCCAATCTAGCACCCGAGTCGCCGTGTGCTAGGAGAAACGACCGTCCAAATCTTAAAATATTTGGACAGTTGTCCCTTACAAGTCTATTCTGCTTACACTTCATTAGAAAAGGCGTGAAACGCAGTTGTGTTTTCTTTTGGTCGCGAAGACAAGCGCGCTTTTGAAGCGGCAAGTGCACAAAGCCTGTTGGCGCACGCCCCGCGCCTTTGAAGTGGGCATGGCAATGGCGGCCGCCGTAGCAGACGACGCAGTTGTCTTCACCCTCAGCGGAGCGCGCGCGCATCAAGGCACCCTAGCGTTAGCTGTTCGGTAGCGCCATCTGTCGCCCATGTGATGTACTGCCACGTGATTAGGCTACTTTTCCATACCTTACGGCGAGCGGGCGCCTTCCGCTTTGAGGTCGGATATCTTTATTGCGAAAGCAATACTACTCGCACTTTCAAGCCTTCGCGTGACCTGGCCGCAGTTACGTTTGACTTTTAGCGGAGTGAATATGGGCGACCAACTCGCTCCTTCAGATAGCCCGGCTGCAGTTATGCCGCGCCGCGCACCTGTGCTGCTACTGCCGCTGTGACGTCATACCAGCTGTAGATTATGGGCGACCAACTCGCTCCTTCAGAGAGCCCGGCTGCAGTTAAGTGTGTAGTTTGCCGCGCCGCGCCACAGCGGCCGGTAGACACGCGTGACCTGTAGACGCGGCGCACTGCGTTCCTTCTGTTGGTGGTGGTGGTGGTGAAAAACTTTAATCAAAGAGAGCTTGAGGGTAAAAAAACCCTGCTGCATGGTCGGTATCCTTAGTCCGGGACACCGCACGACGAGGCCCCGTCTCGCGCCCGCTTGACCAGAGCCCTTTGGGACTCCAGCGTGGAGCAGTTGAGGAGGGCAGTCTCCCACGCCTCTCGGGTGGGGATGGGGGAGGGGGGAAGGTGAGGATTCTGAGTACATGCCCACACCATGTGAAAGATATCGCAGATCTCTCCACAGTGCGGGCAGCGCCCATCTGTGTTCGGATCGAAGTGTTTTGCTATTGCAGGACAGAGAAGGGTTCCTGTCTGCAGGCGCCGCAGAGTTCGCTCCTCCGCCTTACTCAGCCCCTTGGCGGGTGCCGGGTAGAGACGGTGGCTGTCGCAATAATAAATTAGGATTTCGCGGAACCGCAGAAGCGGTTTATGAGCTTCTGAGCCATGAGAGCTAGGATGAGGAGCCCGGTGTGTGAGCGCTCGGGCGGCCGCATCAGCGGCCTCATTGCCTCGTAGACCCTGGTGGCCAGGAGCCCAGATCACTTTTGTGCGAGTTGGATCGGCGAGAGCGCGTCTTAGAATTTGCGAGGCAAGAGGTGATATTTCACCTGCAAGATAATGTTCACAGGCCCGGCGAGAGTCTGTGATTACCGTTTTCGATTTTGGATCGGCGGCAGCGAGAGCTATTGCGACTTCCTCCGCTCGTGTTGAATTTGGGGCCCGAAAAGATAGCCCATCGACATTCATTCCCTGGTGGACTACGGCAGCCGTGAAGAATCCCGCGGGCGACGGCCCTGTGATGTCCACGTAATAGACGCCCTCTTTATAACCATATTGCCTCTCAAGCGTGCGAACCCGCGCTTGTCGTCTGCCTTCATGTGAAGCCATGTCCATGTTACGCGGGAGCGGAGCGACCAAGAGCATGTGGAGCCACAGCACCGGGTTGTTCTCCGTCCCCTCTGGTATGCATGTGTGTTGGATGTGTAAGCTAAGCCCCCGCCAATTTTTTAGCAATTAGGCCGAAAAAGTTTTTCGAGTCTTTGGAGGGGCATTTTTCCTTACCTCAAGGCGGTAGTGCTCGGTCGCCATGAGGTATGAAATTGTGAGCTGCCGAGTGCTGACGACATCGCCGCCATGTTAAGCCTAACCGTAAGTAAATAATAACCTAATTAGACGATATTAGTGTCTAATATGTCCTACTCATCTGGCCCGTTACGAATATACATTAGTTAGATGATGACGTTATCGGTTAATTAATTATAGGCAGTAAAATATAAGCATAACCATAAATAAATATTAACTTCATTAGTTAATTTTGGTGTCTAACCTGTTATACTCATATAAGGATTCTAAATATCTAATTCGTTTCATGATGCCTCATTAATTACTGAGTTGAAAGCGATTAAACACAGTCATGTGACTATTTAATTAGGACGTCACAAAATCGGCGACGTCGCCAATAACCAATTCGCTATACTAATGACGTCACCAATCAATCACTAATTGGGTTGCTATATCGATTGACTATGGAAGCCGCCATCTTGAATTCTTCAGACAGAAAATTTCGCGCCGAAGGCAGGTGGTAGCACACCCACGAAATCGAGAAACGTGATGAATAAGAGCTAACGCTCTTAAAAAAACTTTTAGGCCAGTGAAAAAGAGCGCTTGCTCCGCCTAGGCCCGTTGGTAATCTGCCGAGCCCGGATGAAGTTGTCTACTACAGGAAGGGGGATTGTTCTGGCTAGTGGGCAATTCTTTCGAGGTTCCATCGCGCTTATGTTCTGTCTTGTCCCTGTTTTTTTCGCTACGGAACCTTATGTGTACTCCAGGAAGAGGGGGGAGGGTCCAGGAAATAGGGAGATATATGTAATGACAGTGTTACATGAGCAGAGAATGTGTTGTGTGCCTGCCTTGTTCTCTGGGCAGTGAAGAACGGCCATTCTCCGGCCCAAACAGCCTGATCCAATTTTTCTTTTTTTTTTGCAGCAGCAGCAGCATCAGCAGCACGCCTCACCGTATGCGACGGAGGAATTAGAAGATAAATGCCCCGGCAGCATCCTTTGGCTGTCGTATTTATCGCGCTTACACTGGTCGCTTATATCATGTTATTTTTGTACGACGTCAGGAATTACACTGAGCCACTGCCAGTGGTGACATCCTTCTACGCCGGTGAGCGAAGGTTGCAAAATGACTCTGACAAGACCACCACTCTCAAGAGGGCCACCACAGGTGCGTACGGCGCTAGGAGCTCCGGAATTTTTTCTTTTTGCTGTTGTTCAAAAAGCACATCGAAGAAATTGCAAAGGCTATTTGTCAAGAGACCGGGCACAGTGTATGCAGCCACGGAAAAAAAAAAGGCAATTTCAGACGGGGCAAAAAAAAAAAAACAGGTAGCCTAATGTAGGCATCTATGCATTCAAGTGATGTTGTAGTCAAAGAAACCTCATGTACGGGAAACGTAAATTTTACGGCATTTGCACTAGTATTGCCATCATCGCAAAGAGTCACCGTCGTTGCCATTTCAAGGCACGGCCCGCAGTGGAGAGTAGTGCAAGCGGGAGCCCTTTACATTTATATTTTCGTTTCCGTAAGAGTGGTCGCTTGTTAGCGAGCGTCCGTTTCCTGCATATATGTTTGTTTCGGCGAGCAACGCTCCCCTCCGTCTTACGATCGGAGTGGCGAATGCCCACTTAGTTTGTAAGTCGGGCGGCGCTCTTTTTCGGTCCCGCGGCCAGACGTCTGATCTCGACCGACAGCCGAATAGTGGACCCACGAACCCACGGACGTTTCTTGCGGAAGGCCCCTGCACATGCACTCAATTCTGCGTGTTCTTGTGTTTCTTTTATGTATATTTGTGTGTTTTCGGTGTTTTCAAGTGCGCAGCCGCCGTGAAAAACAAGGAAAGCAGCAGTGTGGACGCGGTAAGGTGACTAGGAGAACCAGTGTTTGCGCGGTGCTCGACTGTGTGCAAGCGGTAATCGCGTCTTAGTCGACATGTATTCTAGCCGTGTAAATTAGTTTTATTGCGAAAGCAATACTACTTGCACTTTCACGCCTTTGCCGTGCCGCGGCGCTGACCACCATCGTGCCGCGGCGGTGGCCACAATTGACCTTCATTTGACCTTGATTGCATTAGATTGGATTAGATTGGATTACATTAGATTGGATTGGACTGAATTGGATTGGACTGGATTGGATTGGAATAGATTATATTACATTAGATTAGAGTAGATTACATTGGATTGGATTGGATAGGAGTGGATTGGATTCGATTGGGTTTGATTGGATTGGAGTGGATTGGATTGGAATAGAATGGAATGGAATGGAATGGAATGGATTGGATTGGATTGGATGGGATTGGATGGGATTGGATTGGATTGTATAACCGATGCATCACCAAATGTCTAACCACAAGCACCACCACCAGCTACACTACCAGCTGTACCATGGCGTAGGTACGGATATTGCTTTCGCAATTACCGGCCTTAACCAAGCTAAGCCACAGCGAATTTTTCTTCTAGTGTTAGCCGTTTGTGTTTTTCCACGTCTGCGTTTAATCGTCTTAATCTGTGAGTTCTTAACAGAAGCAAAGATATGAGGGCAGATCTGAAGAGGAGCGTGCATTGGCAGGAGCACAGCAAAGAGGAGTAAATAGCGCGACAGATCAGGGCCGGCTGGGAGGGCAGGCGAGCTCGCGGGTGAAGAGGGTTGCGTAATTTCTTGGCGTGTGTTGACACCGCACCGCTGGCACATGCTGTGTAAATAGCTAGCTTTTGCAAATGCGCGTTCGATACATTTTCGTGCATTCGACGCAACGCCTTCGCCCCCCTAAGACGTCTCCGGTGGGCCGGTCACAACCGACGTGAGTAAATTAATTTCAACAGAAATCGGTCTCACAACCGGAATCGCAACGCTAACACTTACCTTTCCGCATCGATTGCATTGATTCTGTCAATTTTCAATTGTTTTTCTGTACACACAGCGCGTCAGTCAACATCCCCAGGCAACCCTGCGGTACGAAAAGCTTGGACCCCATTCCACCGCAGAAAGCGTGGTGGACAGCCTGATCTGCCGAGGATCCTCTTCTGGACCACAATTTATGGCAACTGGTTTTCGGACTTAACCAGGGGAGATCCTAACCTGGAGACCAAAGGTTGCCCCGACCGCTGTTATATCACGAAAGACCGTCAGTCGTTGAACATCAGTGACGCTGTGGTCTTCTACGGCCATGACCTGGAGCCGAGCCTCATGCCGAAACAGCGGGCCCTGTACCAGAAATGGGTCTTCTGGTCCCTCGAGCCTCCTTGGCACACTCCAGTCCACAAGTTCAAGGGCCTCAAGCGAACCATAAACTGGACCTTTACTTACCGGTGAGCTCTCCTCGGTGTGTTGTTTGCGTCCCTCAGGAATACAGGAGCCCCTCACATTTCCGTTCTGGACATTGTCTACCCGCGCGAAAACCAGTCACGTAGAGAGAGCCTTCACGCCTTCTTTTAAAGCCCCACCAGGACTCGTATCTTGACTACAGGTGGTAACGGCAGGAGTTGACTATTAAATGTTATAACTGATTGTGTTTAGAGCTATGTAGATCAGTCAGGTCTCAGCCATGTGCCTGATCTATGGACCTTGTTTAACATTTAAGTGTCGCTGCGTTGGAGCAGTTCCCAGCAGAATCCGCAAGGCTAACCCCGCCAGTAGCATGCAACAGCCTCAACCTGTCTTGAAAGCAAGAATAACGTTTCATGATAAAGGAACCTATACAATCAGGGATCTTGATTTGATTCGAAATAAATTTGTTGCGAAACTGCATTAACTGGGCGTTACATTGATATTCCGGAATAGCAAAATTTCTGGCAATACCCGTAGCAGACAATTTCAATACTATTTATAGTACTATCGATAACAAACTTTGACGAACTATCCTAATACTATCGATAATCTTCTTTTACTATCGATAGTTTCAAAAACTGTTCATTTTGGGTGGAAAAACAGCGCGAAAGGACGGAAGACAGAGATGAAGGAAACCACACGGACGACCGAGGTTTCCTTCATCCTTGTCTTCCGTCCCTTTCGCGCTCTTTTTCCACCCAAAATGAACGCAGACCAACTCGCCCAACTTTCCATTCGACTTCAAAAACTGTCAATACAATCGACAGTCAATTTATTGATAGCTTTTCATCGCTAGTCAGTGCCTAGAAGTATCACTGCCATATACGAGGCTCAGTATCAAATTGACCATAATTGTCACAAGGATAGGGTAGCATTTAAAGGTATGAGCAATAAGAAGAATTTCAAAATAGACTTCGTCGGCGTGAGAGTGTGTTGCGTTTTCGCTTCGGCGCACTCGCCACCACACCAAGAAGTCGCAAGATGTTCCTTACTTATAACTACATTAGCGAACGCACTTTCGCCAAACTTGCCTCTAGCTGACTTATTATAATTATTATTTAGTGGCGTGAGGGCGACTGAGGCCAAACAGCGCCAATACAAAGTTTACTCAACCCTGTGCGACACCAGGTGAAATGAGGTGGAAGCATGACATGCAGTGTTTTAAAAAGGAGGATAAAGATCCAGTGAAAATAGTAGGAATCAATTATTCTAAATATGACATAAATGCGCTGTGGACAGTTCGGCTAAAAATATAAAATTTGAATAAAAGACAGTAGCTGGGCTTTGTGATGATATTGAGATCGGTGACAAGGTACCCTTTTCAACTAGACCGCTGCGGTGGCTCAGTGGTTTCGGCGCTCGGCTGCTCACCCGAAAGACGCCGGTTCGATCCCGGCCGCGGTGGCCGAATGTCGATGGAGGCGAAATTCTAGAGGCCCATGTACTATGCGACGTCAGTGCACGTTAAACCCCAGGTGGTTGAAATTTCTGGAGCCCTTCACTACGGCGTACCTCATAGCCTATGGGACGTTAAAACCCATAAACCAAACCTTTTCAACAAGTTATTCCTGAAAAAGAAAAATTAACCATTGATGTGATCTCTAAAATTCTGATTCTATTTAAAGAATGCATGACGTCAAATGCTCGTCACCACCTAATAGCGAAAGATGGAGTGGTATGTGATATTGAAACATTTTCCGAGATGCGTACGAAAATGTGTTTTATAAAGTAGTCAGGTTAAAAGAATATGAATAACTGAAAGCGGTCGTCACAGCGCATGCTCGCACTACGCCGGCTGTCTTTTGCCGGTACAGCTTAAATTGTGGAACACGCAGCGAACTATGGAACTTAAAAATGATAGGTGTAACATTTAGAGACTTGAAGAGTGCAGATTGGATAAGGGAACAAACGCGGGTTAATGATATTCTAGTCGAAATCAAGATGAGGAAATGAGGTTGGGCGGAGCATGTAATCTGAAGGCAAGATGTCCGCTAGAACTTAAGAGTAACGGAGTGGATTCCAAAAGAAGGCAAGTCTAGCAGAGGGCGGCATATAGTTAGGTGTATTAAGAAGTTTGCGAGGGTACGATGGCCGCAGCTGGCAAAAGAGAGGGTTAATTGGGGAGATTTTGGAGAGGCCTTTCCTTTGCAGTGGGCATAATCGGGCTGATGATGACGATGGCGAAGAGCATGAAAACTGCGATGATCTGCCGATTAAGCGCCGTTTGCATACAACACTGCAACCCTAGAGACTACCGGTCACATGCCTTTTCGCCTGGCTCACGGCAGCAAGGTCGCGATAAAGCCGACGCAATGTTCCTCCAGGCCGGAAATGACGTCGCCACACAAGGTGCTGTCGAATTGGTCCAGCGAGCAAAATAAATACGTCCACTTACACAGATTCAAATTTTGCAGCAACAAACGAAAGGCCAGTAAACCGAATACCGGCCTGGTGACCACGTTCAAGTAAAAATATGTGCACACCAAATCGAGTTCATAATCCTATAGTGTTCAAATGCGTACGGGTCAAAATTAATTCATACCTTTGAAAGTGACTCGGTGCACAGATGCAAAGGCGTCAGTTTAGATATATATTCGATGAACGAATGCCATATAATTGTTACGTGGCGGCCAGCCGAGGAATAAGGCGGGTTGACCGATGGCTATGAGATGATTTAATGGCAGCTGGCCTAGCGCGAGCGCTCCGTTGTTGTTGTTGTTGTTTTCACATACCCACGACGGGGGATTGGCCAGGGTTCAGTGAGGAGAGCCCAAAGAAGGTAAACTGGTGCCAAGGTAATAGATTAACTTATGTTGCCAGGCAAATGATTTAATTTTGGGTAAGAATTCAGAGGAATTAAAGATGGAATTATAGATTTAAAAAAAAGAAAAAAAAGAAGTGTAACAAAAAAACGGGCGAAAAGATTAGGGAATTGAATACAAGAAAAATTGCTCAATGATTCATCCCGAGCCAAAGCCAGCTTCGTCTTCTTCGTCACACTACCCGGGGCCACCGAGCGATCGTCTCGATCGGTGACAAACAGACGCGCGAAATCTGGCTTCAGAGGATGGTGGGACAGGAAGAAGAAAGGGGTGAGGTGCTGGCCGCCACGATGAAGGAGAGGGCTCAACGATTCCTATACCGCGAAGGAGCCGACGGACGTGGCCCCAGCATGCGCCGAACGGCATGGGCAGGGGAACGGTGTCGTCACATGCGGGCAGCGTCTCGGGTCGGGTCCGTGCGTCAGGTTCAGTTTGTTGTGTCGAGTGGCTTGGGCGGTGGACGGGGCGGGGAACAACGGGGAGATTGATTCGAGTCTAGATGGCTGGCGAAGAGCCGGGCAACGCAGGCCAAGAACTCACGGCCGACGACCTCGGCTGACGCATGCGCCGGGGCTCCAGGACCAGGATGGGGATGAACTCCGCACCTCACGCCAAATGTTACGTGACGGCCAGCCAAGCAATAAGACGGGTTGATCGATGGCTATGAGATGATTTAATTGCCGCTCGCCTAGCGCGAGCGCTGCGTCCCGCGCCACTGCCAGCTCCGTCTTTTTCGTCACAATATTCCTCAAAAAAACAAAAGGAGGGCTCGTATTTTCTGCAGGTCCTCTTCTTGCCCTCGGCAATTTTCACGGAAAGCTCCGCACATTTTCTCATATAGAATGAAATGAAAAAACGTTCCGCTGTCGACCTTAATCATTTATGTACCTTCTATTCCTAGACCAAAACTATGTCAAGAAAACTGACGGAGTTTGACCCGTCCAGCTTTTCTTGAGCGGACATTTTCGATATTCTTTGTAGAGCTGTCCAACGTTGCGTTCTGCTTTGCGCAGTCGTTATAACTTGAAACTTAAAATAGAAGCTGTGAGTTAATTGTGCGAGTAAAGGATGTCTTTTGTCTGTCTGTTCTATTTTTGTTCCTTCTGCACAACGCAGGCTTGATTCGGACGTCCTAGACTCCTACGGCGAGCTCATAGTCAAGAAACCTCGCAGTCATGACTACTCCAAGAAAACCCTGCAGCGCCTCTGGAAAGGCAAGTCTAAGATGGCCGCCTGGGCTGTCAGCAGCTGCAACACGTCGGGCAAGCGTGAGCACTTCGTGCACGAATTGCGCAAGCACATCCATGTCGACGTATACGGCAAATGCGGCGACAAGCGCTGCCCTCCCGGAGGACCACTCGCCTGCTACCGTTCTCTTGCCCAACGCTACTACTTCTACTTGTCCTTCGAGAACTGCATCTGCAAGGATTACGTCACAGAGAAGCTGTTCAAGCTGCTCCAGTGCGACATCGTCCCCGTGGTGTTCGGCGGGGCAAACTACAGCCGTGCAGCACCACCGGGTTCCTTCATCGACGCCCTGAGCTTCAAGACCGCGAAGGATCTGGCGATATACCTTAAGAAAGTGGCCCGTAGCTTCACCCTCTACAGCAGCTTCTTCAAATGGAAAGACATGTACCGGGTCAAGCCTTGGTATTACTACACCTACTGCGCCCTCTGCCGCAAGCTGCACAGCGGCTCTTTCAGGAAGACATCGGTGCTCCCAGACCTATTTCACTGGTGGAACACTTTGTCGCATTGCCGTTACTGGAGCCGAGATACTTACACTTTTCGCGAGTGATAGTCAGCCAGTTCAGTGGTGCGCTACCATGGCAGGTACACACTTGCTCATCCAAGTACTGACCACGTCGAGACAGCGGCGAACCACGGAAAGCATGGGAAGACAGTGTAGACAACCGCATCTTAGTGAGCAGGAAAGTGTATCACTTTCTGAGTAGAGTGAGCACTGCTTTTAAAACAGAACTAGCTGCCGCATTACCGCATGCGCTGCTAGTTTAAATGGATGCAAATGGACATGCAGTACTTATCGCTGTGTAAAAGAGTGGAGTGTTGATTGTAAGTGGGCTAGCCCTCATAGTCGGGCCCCCAGATTGACTCTCTGACGTCAGGGCAAGGTGCACACGTGCAACTTGTTTCTAGGCGCACGACCTGCCTGCGTGCACGACGCGGACTGCAAACCCAAGTGTTTCACTGCTTCGAGTTATTGGGATGTCATGGGCAAGTAGCGACAGAAATGCCCACAATTGAGTGAGCGCGGTATTTTGTTCCATTTTGTTTTCTAGTGCGAGCGTATTACGTAAGTAACCCATAAGTGGGAAGCATTCTTAGATTTTATTGTCTGTTTCATATTGATGTGGCCAAGAAAAACAACCCGTGAAATTATGACCCCCAGTTTTCAAGACAGATCAGTCAGTTACCCTTCGACGACAAGCAGCTTGTACAAGGCTCCATACGGCCTTCGATGGTATCGGAAGGACAATTCCAGTAATAAATAAAGGCGAAAAGTAAACGTGTACAGCGCACAACTGCGACCGAGGGTGCGTACCGTGGTCTGGCAACAGTCGTTGAGGTCTCGTCGCGTTACGTTGGCGTTTCCGTGCAGCCACCCCTAAGGCCGGACTACGGGTTGAAAGCTAGAGAACTTTCTAACTCAGCTCGGGGCAAAAAAAAAAATGGTTGCGACTTAGGTCAGCTAACCCTGGTTATGCAAGCCAAAGTCACGCTTGCATAACCAGCATGAAAACACGCTGCGATTGCTGCAGTGCCGCGTGTCAACCACAACGTTCTCAGTGCTAACGCATGCGGCACACACCTATATCTCATCCCCGCCACGTAGCTTAAAGCACGACTGAGGCGTCCACTGTCCCAGGGGCCAGTTATGCGTCTTCCTTTGCTTTCGAAGCTCCCGCTCTTCAATGGGTCACGGGTTGCGGCTGCCCGCTTAGCGCGTTTACGCTCCCTCTCGATTGCTAAATCCCTCGCATGGTTGTCATTGTCGACCGGATGATCAGACTCGGCCCGACGTATGCGAGCGCCCGCTCTCGAGGTCGTCCTCTCCGGCTTACTTGTTTCGTCACTAGGGACACACTGGATAGGCAGCGCGCAGAGGCCGCGGCGACAGCGGAGCGCGCGGCTGCAGCTGCTGCGAGCCACGTAGTACGTCACGTGGTTACTTACGCATCTCCCCTCCTCCTGTTCAAGGTCATATGTGCAGACACAGCTAAATCAGCACCGCTAGGCTAGTAAAGCTTTCGCTTTAAAAAATAACGCTTTGCAGTTTCGAACCGCAGATGCATTACCATGTAATTGTGCGTGCCCGTGAATAAATGCGGGAGGAGGTTGGCTGTTTAGTTATTCATCCTAAAAATGGCTATGCCCTGGGGTCTTCCTGATCATAATAAACTCAGATTAGGCCTGTACATAGCTTTTTTTATGTTCTACAATATTCCCGAAAGCACTCATTGCTGTTGAGTGAAACTAGCATTTCTGGAACTCAATACAGTCAACAAGGGTTGAGGGGGAGTGTCACGATTTTGTGGGCGGGATGATGTTTGGTTGGCGCCGAAATTATAATTAATCGGACCAACATGTCCACCACTGCACTCTCCGTAAGTTTGGAGGGGGAGGAGTGACAACCTTCTCCACACCGCGTGCAAAAGATGAGGTTCGACTGCTGACCGGCGATAGGGGCACGCCTGATAAGACGTTAACGGGAGGCATGAGGCGTGGGCAAACTTCTTAACAAACCCTTTTACTTGCGCAGAGAAGGGCGACAAAAGGTTACAAAACAAGCCCAATAAAATAGCGTCAATACACGAATAAACACAATGAGAACACAATCAACTATTGACAGGAAGAGGAAAACAACAAGGCAAGAACTATACTACCACGTTACAACAACAAAGCAATACTGTACAAAACGTTACGACGAGAAAGAGTGACAGGACAAAGAAAAGAGTAAAGCGAGTGGGGAGATACGGTGGCTTAGCTGCGGGGTGGCGAGGTCCGGTCGCAGAGAGCGTCGAGCTGCGGAGGCGCGCAGGGCTGATGGGGGGGTTGCGGATACGGGCGAACTTGAGCCGCGCGTCTTCCACGCGTCTTCGGGGCCGCCGTCGCCGCGCTCTACGCTTCAGACACCCGCGTAGGCTCGCTTGCGGACCACTTCCCTGGCTGACCTCACACACGTCCGCACGCACTGAAATCTCCAAGCCAACTAACTGGTCGGCTCGCGGTTTTCCCGCCGCCTCGTTCTCATGGCAAACAACCAAACAAAAACTCAAAACACAGCGCGAATGATTTGCAGATGTTGAAAGGAGAAATACACGAAAAAACAGAGAAGGAACGCGAGGAAAAGCCACGGTCCTCACTAGGAGGAGATGCTAACTTGCCAAGGTCGGGAAGGGTGCTGGGGCATTCAACCGACAGCTTCCCGTCCCCCCGCAAGCGTTCTCTACCAGGCGATAATCCTGGGGAGGGGGCGTAGTAGCCTTGACTTTCGAGCGTCCCGAGGGGTCAACCGTCCAAGCGGGGGGAGGTAAAATCATCGCCGCCGCGTCGCGACATGCCCGCATACAACCGGTGCCGTGGCCAGCCGGTGGCCACCTCCGTCGGAAAGGAAAAAAGCAAGACAAGGCACGTACGCACTTTGTGACAGGGAGCTCGTGTCCACTGGCCAATGCAGTGACAAGACGGCCTGTCTTCGTCTGACGAACACGAGTCCCTTGTCGAAACGGTGGCTAGCGAATTGATGCTGTTCCTCAATATTTGTTCACTTTGTTTTTGTGCTGTCGAGAATTCCACCTTCCTGTCCTCTATTTACCGCGAATCTCTGAAAACTAGCATTCAAAATTCTTCCATAAGGAAGAGTTATTTTGAGGAATCAGAGAGCATACCGCAAGTGCCGCATTACAGAAATGTTTCCCACCGCGCTTGCCCCAAGCAGAACAAATAAAGGCAACAAAGGACGGTTTGAGCAAACTGATGTTTACTCTTTCTAATCTTATGATATGTACCACTGTTGCCCTACGTAACGAGACTACAGCAGTAAGCTAACACGAAATGAGGAGAGGTACACCTTTTCTCTGGTAACCAGGGCTGGATAAACAACCACATTAGGTGGTCCAATCTGATGTATTTTGCTAGATCTGTGCCACCGCAGCAACTGTGAAGGAAAGTGAAAGCACTTATGGTTATTGCTAGGTTTACTCATTAGCACATGACGGCTCGAAAGGTTAGTAAGATAAAGAAAACAATACATCAGCCAATGCCTTCTCATTGCATATGGGCATACGCCGCTGTGCCGGCACGCACCTTGAGTGGTCACATACGAGTGCCGCTAATGCGCACTGAGCAGCGCCGTTAACTTCTTGACGAGTCCGAACAAGAGAAAGAATTGGACGTAGTCATTCAGGATGAGAGACATCCACTTGTAGCCGGCAACGAAATCGCGCCGTTCGCCGGCACCGCTGCCGCCGCCACCCCTTGCAACCAGCATGCGCAGTCAACCGACGGTGACAACGATGGGGGACATCCCATGCGACCGCGCCAGTCTGGCCCACTGATCTTACTAGGAAAGTGGAGGTACCAGAGATAAGCGCCCTGGTCCTGAAAGCCAGTCTTTTGCAGCACACGAAATGCGACATCAGGGTTTAAGCTTTCGTTTCTACTTTGGAATTTCGTCTTTTCGCCGTTCTCGTCTTTTTCCGCGACAGTGCCTACCTGTTGCGCCCTCAACGGCATGAGGGTACCAGCAGAGTCTGCAGGGATGGCGTTTCAGAAAGAACGGAAATTTGCATTGCAACGGGACGACACTAGCAGACGACAGGACGTCGCCACACACGGCACGCACGAAGCCTTTTGTACATAGCTGTTTGTCGTCCCGTTGCGCTACTGTCCACCCCGCGCTCTAAAAGACAGGTTACACTATCAATGTGGGATATATTTAAGAAATATTACGTAGAAGCCTTCACCACGCAGCGGTCTTTGCAGTGACTACATTACCGAATTACCTTTCGGCTGAAACGGAGCGCGGGAGTGGCGACTATTTGATGATGATGATGATGATGATGTCCTCAGGCTTAATGGCACATACCCACGGCGGGGGATTGTCCAGGATGCATAGCGGATACAAACGCACTCATGAGCAGGGAGTGGAGTATTATTAAAATTTTGGGACGCAGAGCTAGAATTTGTACAAAACAAAAAATACGTAGGAGGAAAAGTTGTGAATTCACATTCTAGCAGAGGAATCTACCAGATGAAATTATATAATCATGAATATAATCGCACACTGGTTTGAGAGCATATCCCTTGGCGCTTGCCCCGAAGGATAGGAGAATCGGAATAGATAGAGGTAGCCCGAGCCTAGCGAGGGGGATCTCCAAGTAAATTCTACTGAGAGCAGCGAGCCGCCGGCAGAAGGGGAAAAATGTTCTATAGACTCAATTTCGCCACAAGACTCACAAAGGTTGGATATCGAAAACCCCGATCGGCATAAATAATGATTTAGCCGCGGTATCCTGCAGCGCAAGAGGGTCATGGACACCTCACATTGCCTCGAACTGCACATCCGCACACTCCAAGGAAATGCCAGGTGTTGAAAGTCCGCTGCAGCAAGGAGAGGCTCATGGCTCAAGGAGTGGAGACGCTGGAATCGCTGAAAGCGTTCTAGAGTCAAGTAAACAGTATTTGGGACGAAAGGGACAATAGGTCCATCAAGGGCAGACTTTGCTAAAAAATCAGCCCACTCATTAGAAACAACGCTACAGTGCCCAGGGACCCAGTGAAAGCGTACTTCTGTAACATGTGGAGGAATAAAAAATTGAAGGGAACGGCTCATAGGAGTATCCCTCGAGTTTTCGAGCGCTGTCAAAGCAGAAAGGTTGTCTGAGAGTATAATAACGCAAGTGATACTACAGGGAATCCTTATTAAGGCCAACTCAATGACCAGAAACTCAGCTACAAAAATAGGGGTATAGTCAGGGGGCCCGAAATGAGTAACTCCAATCAAGAGCCCTTGACTAAATGCCAATAGCTGCCTTTTCATTTTGCTGGGGGGCATCTGTATAAAGGGAAATATGGTTAGGAAAATTGTCTAGGTACTCCTCCATAAGCCCATTTAACATATTGGCGGGCAGGTTCTTAGCATTCTTTGGGAGGGTGTTGTCAAAGCAGACTGCCGTATCAGCCCGCCTGTGGTTGACTAGTACTAAAGATCTCATTGATACAGAAATATTTGACAGCAGGGAATTAGTGAATACCACCGGAGGGAGCTTATACCGTGGCCAGGTAGTACCAAAGAAGAGAGTTGGGTTCGTTGTAAATATAGGGTTAGCCAATCCAGGAACAGGCTCCAATGACCTTAAAAATGTCCGCACAGTGATCAGCTGAAACCGGGAATTGAGATCAGGTATCCGCGCCTCCAAGTACAACACAGCATTAGCTACTGATTTAGGCAGACCTAAGCAAAGGCGCAGAGCGCGTCGCTCAATAACAAAGAGGGGTTCACGCTTGTACTTTGGGCACCCAGAAAAGAGAACGGCGCCGAATTCAAGTATTGGCCGTACATAGGTCTGATAAAGAAGTAGTAGAGTGTCTCGTCGCATACCGAATTTTTTGTTGCTGATCCTCACCGACCGGCCAAGGGTACGCTCACCCTTAAGCGCAATGCTTCTAATGTGTGGCCGCCAGTCTAAATGCGGGTCATATATTATAACCAAGTATTTTGTTGAATGAACTTGCGGGATCAGGATAGAGTGATACGACAGAGAGATGTAAAGAGGGGTTGCCTGTGGGAAAGCAAGGACGGCGCACTTGTTGAAATTTAAAGTTAACTTCAGGCTGTCTAGCCAAACTTCCAGAGCATTTAAATACTCTTGCACTAATTGGTACAGGATATGAATGTCTTTGGGAGAAGCGAAAAAAGCAATATGATCCGCATACACATAAACTTTGACAGCTGGGTGAATAAGGATATCACGCATTAGCATGTTGAACAGTAACGGTGAAAGAACGGAGCCTTGTGGGACACCTCTAGACTGGGCGTATGTTGTAGAAGTTAACGTACCCTTAGAACAAAAGAATGCTCTATTCCTTAAGAACTCTCTAATCCACGCAAAGAGGTACAAAGGAGGTTGTACATTAGCCAGTTTATTAAGCAAAATGATGTGTGCAACGCTGTCGTAAGCCTTTGCAGTATCTAAAGTAACCACAGCTGATACCTCATTTTGCCTCATAGCAACCTAAATGTGGCTCTCCAAGTCTATGTGTGCGGTTTAAATCGAACACCCCCGGCGGAAACCAATCTGAGCCTCGCTAAATCATTGAAGACTCAGAATATAACTCGTGAGGCGGCTGAAGACTACCCGCTCTACGGTCTTTTGGTCCACACCATCGTCTACAAAAGATATCGTACTGCTTTTCCAACGGAGTGAATCAAGTGGTGTGTTGTATTGCACGAAATTATGCCCGAATGGGCTTTTACTCGTGATAAGTGATGTGCAGTTCATTTCTATAGTTGCATACAGCTTTAAAAGAAACAGCACTTGCTAGCACTGGGCCACAAGCCACGGCGTACTGCATTACTGCGCTGGCCAATCGGAACAGCAAACGAAATCAGCTTTTTAATGTCTGACTATATTAAACAGGCCATGTACCAAATTCTAGAGGTTATAATTTTTTTTGTGATAAGCTTCTTGCTTAGCTAAAAAGTTTCAACAATTGCTTACTTTTCGTCGTGAAGGAATTCTGTGCGATGGTCCTGAATGTGGACGCAGCTTCACGGCCGGCTATAACAGCGCTTGTCCTGCATTCCTCTTTCTGCTCCACAATTCCTCTCGCGCTCTGCCCACCGAAAAAAAAAAACGCGCTACAGCATTCATCCTTTTGTTAGTTGTTTCGTTCGCGCAGTGCATCTCTAAATATGCTAATGACCAGCCCGATTTGTTTTGCGTGCTTCTTATCTGTACGGCCGTACAAACGGGGCTAAAAGATAAATGACGTCCTAAAGCGATAAACATCAGCCGCGATCAATGAGATGAGACATCGGCTGCCTGCAACTCGAAACAAACTACAGCAGCTGCATAACGAGAGGCTTTTCGAGGAAGGAGTGTCAGGATTTCCACCAATGATGGCATTTTCTTTGCTGCGCGACATTTGAGTTTTAAGATGACCGTAGCCTGATCGTCATTTCACTAGTGCTGCAAATTTACGCTCGGAATACAAGAACGTAGTTTTGGTCCCACCGCTTTCGCTCAGTGGTTACGGCGCTCGGCTGCTGGCCCGAAAGAGGCGGGTTGGATCCCGGCCGCGGCGGCTCAATTTCGATGGAGGCGAGATTCTAGAGGCCCGTGTGCTTTGCGATGTCAGTGCACGTTAAAGAACCCCAGGTGGTCGAAATTTCCGGAGCCCTTCACTATGGCGTCCCTCATAGCCTGAGTCGCTTTGAGACGTTAAACCGCGATAAACCAAACCAAACCAAGAACGTAGTTTATTGAATGCACTCGATAACAGAAGGGACGAGGAGATATGCTCACCGTTATGCAGGAACAGCACCCTTCACCCCTTTCTCAAGTTGCGGTGGTTTCGAACAGAAACGGAAGACTTTCGCCCTCATGCTGAGTTTGCGTAACATTTGTTGTTTACTTTCTGAGCGCAATACAAGCCAGGTACTTTTTCTCACGCGAGTCAATGGGGTCATCAGTGCTGGCAGCGTCAAATGTATGTGCTGACGCATTTCTTTCAACTAAGACATGATGTTGGGCTAGTCACTTCATAGTGATTGCCAAAAAACTGCGCGAAGACGACGGGACAAGAAGAGACACAAGGAATCACATACAAAGTGCAGAACTTCCAACTGACTTTATTTAGTGAGAACAGGGCGCGTACAAAGCCTACCAACATGACAGTCAAGGTACACGCACAAAAACATCGTGCGCAGGGCGAACACAGTATCAACAGTCACTTCTTGACAAGTCCGAACAAGAGAAAGAAGTCCACATCGTCGTTCAAGACGAAGAACATGAACGGGTGGTCAACAACAAACTTGCGCCGCTCGCTGCTGGAACCCGGTACTGTGCCGCCTGGCAGTGGTGCTGACGATGGGGCACCCGGGGCAGCTACGACGGTGGGTGCGACTCCGCGCGCCGGCACCGGCTCCTCCTTGTCGGGCTTGCCGCCGCGCTCGGTGGCGCAGAAGCAGCACGCGTGTCGTGCCAGCGTAACCCTGACCCCGCGCGACTTGCTCAGGCCGGACAGGTTGGCGCGTTCGGTGAACAGGTCCTTAACGCCCAAAGCAGGCAGCACGCGCTTCAGGTCCGTCACCTGCGGTTCAAGGCAGCGGAGTGGTAAGCAGCACCAGCTGTGTCCACTAGAGTGGTCAAAAGGGCCACCAAAGTGAAGTCGATGGTGAGAACTAGGACACGTCATGCAATGACTCAGTACTAACGCGATCTCTCTTTCAAGCGCCGTTCAGTGCTCCGCAGTCAACACGCTATAGAGCATACCCATCAAGCCCATCATGATGGTGTGCCCATCATGAGGGGCTTAGCGACAAGCGAAAGGTAGTGAGCGAGTGTGGGCCTGCCTTGCCATATAAATTGGCTTAGGTCCGCCCTTGCCTTAACCTCTCCTTCTATCAAGAGTGCTTTCAACTACACTCGGACGACGCCATGAAAGGTCAGGCATTGTCCGCTCAATCACCACAGAAAGAGTTGGGGGTTGAAAATACCATTAACCGAACAATCTCACTGAACCCTGCTTTTAGAACTAAATGGAACCCGAAGAACCGCAGTTCTGTGGTGATGTAGCCCCTGTTGTATCAATGGATTCCTACAACTGTGCTGCATTTTTCAGGTGGCTGCAGAACCATAAAGCCCGAACGGATAAGCCGAGCCGCTCTTCGATACTTTATTTCTTTCTCTCTCTTTCTATCACAAATTATCTTCCATGTCACTATAACACAAAGATCACGGATTACATGAGGGCCTAACCGGGACTCCAAGAGCTCTTCGAAACTCATGGCAGCAAAGCATTGCAGATAAAGACGCCCACCCTGCCCGGAGCGTGCCGTTAAATGTTAGTACGCTGCAGTTATGATCCCAGCTCCTCGCCTACAGTTACACCTCTAAGCGTCTGACATGTCTTCCACAAAACATCTATAAACAATACTTTAGACCTCACTACCAGAGCCGTTGCAGGAATACGGAGGGCGGACAAGGCTACTGCAGTGCGCTGTCTAAACTTCAACTGCAACTACTGCTTATTTATACCAAAATACAATTTGGCGATTGTTTTAAAATTGCTATTCTGCGACCCCTCAGAGGGATCCTAGAAATGGTACAACGTCAATATGTGTCCTCAGGAGACAGCACAATGAATTGGGAACGTAGAAGCATTGTTTCGCAACAGTGCGTTCGACTATGTTGAGCCTGCATGATTGGTTCGTGGTGCCACGGAAACTCGCCGTTGAGGCTTAGTATCTATCTGACAGGCATTACACCGCTGAGGTCGACCTACGCCGCGGGGCTGGACTTCGCTGGGAACGAAATTAGAAAAGGCCCGCATTTTCAGATTTCTCTGAAGAGTAAAGAAAGACATGCAATTGAAGGATTCAGAACTATGAGTCAAAGACCAACATTACCACGCGTCGTAGAGTGGTGGCCTCCGGCCAAACAGGATAACCACCGTTCTCTCTGACCAGACGGTTGAACGCAGGAATTTTTGAGGTTACGGCATACTATGCCAAAGAAAACAGAGATGCCGCAAAGCCGAGCAAATGTGCCTTAACTAACTGTCGCCTTAAAATTCAACAACCAATCACTTCTTGTCTTAGCATGCTGCAGTGAGTTACTACTTAGATATGAATGAGGTGAGGCCGTGACTAACTGCAGTCCTTTAAAGGTTTGCTCTGGTACACGGAAGGAGCATCCAAATACCACATCTAGTTTTGCGTTTGGTTGACGTTCGGCTTGGTGCGCAGAAATGATGCTGACGTGTGTTGTACTGTATTAGGGAAATCTTCGAACGAAACAATGGACTTAATGCAAGGAAATGGCAGGACAAGTTAGCATAACCATTGTATGGCTGATCGCCAAGCCTCTTTTCATCCCGCGTTTTTAGAGCGAGAGCTTCACTCCTCGGGGCACAACTTCCAATTTCGATGTCGATGAGACATCGACCTTCAATGCCTCACAAGTTCAAACCGAACTGCGTGGTGGTATGGCCCAAGGTGCGGTATTATAAACACGTGATCATGTGACTATGACCATTAGGTACATGACCTTTACCTTTGACCTTGGCCTTTGAATTTCACCTTGACCCTTCACCTTGGCATTAGATTTGAGACAGTGGGAACCAGATCGACAATGAACTTCAATGCCTGAAGAGGCCAAACGGAAATTAACTGTGCGGTGGTACGGCCCAAGCTATGATAGTAGGATCACGTGATCATATGACTGTGACCATTGGGTTCTTGACCTTGACCTTTGACCTTGAGCCTTTATCTTTACATTTGATTTGATACTGCGGTGAACATGCTTAACAGAGTTTTCGTTCTTGTAACTACGTTAAAGCCAACTTGAGCCCCTGCGATTTTTTGGGGGGATGTTTTCATTTGTGACATGCCTAGTTTAGTCGAAAGTGCTTAGATCACTCGTTGCCATGACACTCGCGTTGCAGGAACACAGCATCGCAGTCACCTGTCTCAGCCGGAACCTGGGCAGGCTGACGTCCACTTCACGCTCACGGAAACGCAGCTCGAAGGCCTTGACACTGAGCTGTTCCTGGAGGGTACTGAGGCCATCAGGGTCGGTGGGCAGGAGGAGCACCATGACCGCATCCGAGCGCCGGTATGGCAGAACAAGCGCGCTGGCGCCCATGGAGGGGCAGTCGGCCACCAGGAAGCGGCCGGACTGGTGCATCATGCGGACCTGTCGGAAGCATTGCCCAAGAGCCGACTGACACGTGCTACTCGTCGCACAGCTCCAGAAGAATAGCTGCTATAGGTATAAACTTCTTCACCACTCCCCACAAGTGGTAAATGGACTGTGGGTACTGCGTACTGCAGGCTCCCTCTTAAACTGCCTCGTGTTCTATAAGCGCTTATTAGCTCCAGCACTCACGTACTAAACATGGAGTCGGCCTTTCAGCTGTTCGGGGAAGCGATAAACTGCAGGGGGACAAAGGCTTATCATCCGATGATATGGCTACAGAAGATGTAGCTCTCTTTTCAGCTTGGCTTCGCGGCGCGAAACTAGTGCGTGGCATGAATTGGCGGCATTTACCAGCTGCCTTAACACGTGCGTGAGCACAATAAGTTATAGAAGCCCACTGTCACGTGAAAACCCGAAAAAAAATTGATAAGGCATTTTTGACTATGACATTTTTTTCTTTAAATACTGATTAATCGGTGTGGTGCAAACCGTACAGAGTCGATAACACTTGTCTAAAGTGCTCGGACGGTGGGCTGCGGACCAAATGAACTGAAATCTTTTCGCAGCTCCTTTTGAAATGAACACAATGTTACTTTAATTTCGTCGCCCTGCCTTCATTTTGCTGATTTCAACTTCGTGTCACGGTTGTCTTTGTGCAGCTTTAACTATGCGGATCATTCAGTACTGAAAAAGAATATCAGCCTCTTGCGATATCAATTTTTCTCGCGTCGTCATGTGAAGACGGCCTTCTATAAATTACCCTGTGTATTTGCAATTAAAATGGTTGGAAGTAGGCACTAGCGATTGCTGGTTTTTATTTATTGTCCCTGTGTTTTTCATAGCACGCAACCAATGTGACAGTTATAAGTACCGAGCCAGGGCGAGACTTCTGATCCGCCTTTTGCTTTCACCCTGTGTACATGTGCGATGAGTGACTGCCATGGCGACACCACGACCCGCATGAAAGACTACAGATGGTGCATTCTGTAGAGCACTCGCATGTCATTTGTGCAAAGCGCCATTTGAAGCGCACTATTTGGCCACAGGAAAAATGCTGCGGTTTTCGCTCACAGAACGCTACACCGATTCCGCTTAGCCCGAAAGTAGGTCCTATATAGAATAATCTTCTTAAAATGAAACAGAAAACTACCACAACGTAACACAGACAAGAGGCTGCAGATGGTGATCAGTTGAGAGAAGGCGTTTTCAACCTAACGTGTTATCACAAGGTCCACCTTATGGTGTCCGGCGCGGTGGCTCAGTGGTTACGGCGCTCGGCTGCTGACCCGAAAGACGCGGGTTCGATCCCGGCTGCGGCAGCTGAATTTCGATGAAGGCGAAATTCTACAGGCCCGTGTACTGTGCGATGTCAGTGCACGTTAAAGAACCCCTGGTGGTTCCAGTTTCCGGAGCCCTTCACTACGGCGTCCCTGGTAGCCTGAGTCGCTTTAGGACGTCAAACCTCAATAAACCAATAAACCAACCTTCTGATGAAGCTGCTTGCAGAGGTCAGTCATGGTCTATCATAATGGCTGCGCGCTACGAAAAAGTCGTGGCCCGACGTCATTCACCAACCCTACGTTTTGCGTCTTCGCACAGGCGATGCGCCTCAGCACATCTTAAGCTGCGTTATGATTTCGACTGGAGACTCAGGAAAGTTTCGGGCATGCTCGAACACACCGGAAGCACGCGGAGGCAAGCTAAACCTGTTCCCCTGGCGAAAACGCTTTGTACGCCAGGGTTAAAAATTCCTTGCAACATAAAATATGGTGGTTAGTGGAACTTCCTACCAAAAGCTGCCTTATAATATTTGCGCCACGCTTCGTGGAGACGTTGCTGTTGCTACGAACTAGTAGGACTGAAGAATCTGGACATGTTTATGAGCCCAGTCGAGCGTCTTTACTTTCGGCGGCAGCGGCACATAGTATCATCCAGGAACATCCCAGAGATGGTGCTCACTTCATCCCTTCCAAGAACTTACTTTCTGCACACTGAGTGCCCACCTTCTTTGTCTTTCCGGGCGACAGATGGAACTGGGCGTCGGTGGTGCGCGCCCGGCTGAAACGCACTCGCCAACCTCCGGCGAAACCCACGCAGCTGAGCATAAGAAGCGACCTCGAAGCGGCGTCCACTACCCTCTCCGTGGCCGACTCTGGCAGGATCTCGTGGGCGGCCAAGCGGGGCACGGCCTCGCGCACATCTTCGGCGATGTGCGCCAGGCTTCCGGCCGGGTCGTTCGCCAGGTCGTGCGCCTGCATGCGGAAGGCGAGGCCGGCGTCGCACCGCCGGAACTCGCGTCGGATCTTCAGACCCCGGTCGTGGTGGATCTGGTTGTCCAGGTGGAGACGCAGGGAAGACACGCTGCGAGCCGAAACGTCGCCCGTGAGCCGTCAACGGCTGCTTCGCATTTATCGCATAATATTTCCCGTTGTCGGGTCTTCGATACAGTAAGCACATGGCGGATATATTTTCTATTAGAAACAACTCAGCGAGGTTATAATCATTCTAACTGCTGAGGCTGCAATGATGTTCCTTTCGCGCATAATTTCAACCTCTGATGAAGCTAAAGTTGTTATGAAACAAGCCATCGAACTGGCATCAATGAACCACTTACATCCAGATTAGACCGCTTGCTGTAGTTGGCTGCCCAGAGAACTTTGATTTCAGCCACACAGTCAAGCTCGCAGAATGTAACAACTTTTCAAGTTCAAAAACTGAAACCGGACAGGAAGCTAGAAATGAAAGCCAAAGGTCGGCCTTCCACACCGACATCTTGTAAACTGTCAACAGCTGTTAACGCGGCACTCGTTCCCGCTTTTTTCCCATTGCTTTTATTTCCTGGGACAAAATTAACCAAGAAAGGGCTACTTATTTTTTCATAAAACTAACACCACCCCACTGTGAGAGTTAGACCTAAAGAGAGCTCGCTGTGCGCTGTGCTTCAAAGTCGTCAATTCGCACGAAAAAAAGGCGCTGGAATGTACGCGAACTAAAGAAACGTGTTGGGCATGCTCTGCAGATAGGGGTGCCAACGCCGCGACTAACGTTTTTGCAGCAAAAAGTAAATGCAACTGTTTCATTGCAATTCGCAGTCAAAGACCGGCACGCATACCGTGAAGCAAGAGCCGCAGCCCAGAGGCTAGGCTATAACTATACAAGCTTATACAGCACCCATAATTACCCAGACTCCCCTAAGCCGACATGGAACAGTGTCGCTTCTCTTGCCCCGTCGTTCGCACCACTCCCCACTATCCCAATCCCCCTACCTGGACCACCTGGTTGGCGGACCCCAACAAGCACTTACAGCGAGCCGCCGTCCGGCTCGCCATCCATATTCTAGGCGTCTATATTGAGATGCCCAATAAAAGTGCTTTCCTCCTCTCACCTCAAGCAGGAGCGACACTGCGCGTGCAGCTTGGCGAAGTAGTCGTCCGTTCGCGGCCGGTGGTGGCGCGCGGGTTGCAGGTGCAGCACTTGCGCGATCTGGTGGGCGGTGGAGCCCTTGGCGGCGTGCAGCAACGCTTCCAGCGTGCTGGCCACCACGTACGGCGAGAAGAGGATGTTTCCCGTCCGCCCTGAGAGCCGCAGCTGCCGGCACAGGTCCAGCGCGAACTGGAGCAGCCCCTGGCCGATCTGCTCGTAGCGGATGCTGCGCATGATGGGATGTAACGGGAAAGAGGAAAGGTAGATACGTAACGGCAGCTCAGTCGCACTGGCATCCGGCTGCTGATGCCAATGTCCCAATGTAAGGGGTTCGATTCCGGCCACGGCGGCTGTATTTCGATGGAGGCAAAATACAAAAACATTCATGTGTTGTGCGATTGTCAACGAACCTTACAAAGAATATAGAGATGGTCTAAGCCCTCAACCAGGGCTTCTCTCATAACCTGTGTGCCGCTTCGGGACGTTAAAGCCCAGAATTTACGGCTTAGAATTAGTAGAGATAGAACTTGTCATCAAAACTACCGTTGTTCATAAATCAAATATACGTGTACCCTAAGCGTTGTAGTTCTCTTTTCACATCTCCAAGGTCTGTACGACGCAAAATCATGCGATCTCGCTGTGCGCCCTTCGATGCTTGGTGAAGACTCATCCTGAATATCGAATTGTCTGTGTGCCCTAGTACGTAATGATGTAGCCTCAGTGAGTGCTAGTGTCGGATTGTCAATTTCTCGTGTTTCTTTTCGCTGCCCTAATTTACCGTTTTTAAGGGCCTGCTTTTTTTGTCGCAAGAGTCGCAGCCAATATAAGAAAACTTTTCTCGAAACCTTTGTGCAGAAAGCGAGATGCACCTCAGCTGAAAATGTTTGATGTGGTCCACCTCCTGAAATATCCCGCGGTTTAACCTCTATATGTGTGAAGAACCAGCATGTCTACCGAAAATTTAGATGTTGCCTGCTGTCAGTTTTTTAGTTTCGTTACACATTTTCTGTTTGTGAAATCATTCAATGCACTCATCATGCAAGTTTACAGTCGTTATGCAATGGTGTGGAACACCTCAAAAAGTGGAATTTATTGCCATGCTCCCTCACGCCATTCCCACCCGTCCCGTTCCCCTAAAGAAAAAATAATTACTGCAGAACGCCAGTGAACAGGAATTAATTTGCGAGTCCGCGCTATCATAAAGTGTGAACAGCAGGCATTTAATCCTTCCCTAACGATATCTTCAGACTTTCAAGATGTGGTATGGTCCGTGAGCCCTGTAAAAGTAAGTGGTGGACTTCTTTTGACCATGGTGTAGACGTAAATGTCGAAATTGGGAGTCCAGATTACTAAAAAAAACGTTATTGTCGCTCAGTACCCATAGTAAAAGTTTATGTTCTATTTTCAAGAAAACATGACGCACAATACAGGAATGGCTAGGCACGGTAGATGCCTACACGGATGGCACGGGCGCCTAATGTGATTTCGTGGTTGATCGATGTACGCAGTTATCCCTGTTTCTGACGAGCTATCGCAACAATTAAAGCTGTGTGGACCAGCAAAAATGCAGCGACCACCGGAAAAAACATAAACCTGCGCACCGAGGCTGACAAACATTCACCCAAAGCATCTTCCTACTTTGCTTTATTTTGTATTTTTTAAATGGCGTGTTTAATTACTGAAATTCTACCCGACTCGGAGCGCTCAACACTAATCCTTATGCTATGATGCTCTAACACGCTTGTTTAATGTAGGGGATGTCATGAGAATGGTCTCTGCTATTGTGTAAGTATTGAATCGGAGCACAGAGCTGTCAAAAAGCGGGAAATTCGAAAAACAAATTGAGGATTTAGATTGTCCGATCAGGTCCAGAGTTCGCCACAGGTGAGTTTTTTGAACGCTTTGTTAGTCGCTCTGGACATTTCTGATGGTTTCAAAGGGCGCACTGTGTTCAGAGTCGACCTTGGGAAGAATATACGGGCTATGCAACCCATATCTATAATGACAATAGCAGCAGTAAGAAGTTCCAGGTTGAAATACAATAAGGTAACTGTCTCTTGCATGGCGGCCACCTCGCGGCGCTCTAGCCGGGTGCGGTGTAAATGGCCTCAGCGATGCTTGAGTATGGAAAGCCCATGGAGGAAGGAAAACTCAGGAGAGGCCCTCGCTATCCGAGCTGCACGCCAAAAAGCGTGCCTGAAGTCACGCGCTTTCGCAAGGGCTACTGGGAGTCTGGCCGACGGCGCAAGAAATAGTAATGTTGAACGCGGCGGCATCGTCTGGTACATTATCTACTGCGCGTGCGCAAGTGCACCGAGATGGCGGCCAAGTAGGGAAAAGTGTGACCTAACCGCCTCTTCTGAGTTATTTCCTTCCCCCATGGAAAGATAAAAAAGTAGAAAGGGAAAAGGAGACAACGCGCGTCCTGAACGATATGTCTCGAATGGAAGGAGCGGAGACAGGGAAGCGTGTCACACTCCAGACACTCAATCAGTGCACTCCGCGCAGTGCGAAAGAGGCCGCAGCGCCTGGTGTTGGTTATGTGTTGGCAAAGCGATAGCATTAGAAGCTGTTGATGCTTTTACCGGAAGTGAGGTCACTTGCGGTCTGGAGACGTCACTTCCCCCTACCTACTGGGTGAATTTCGTGACCGACGACACTTTTTTTTCGATGAGGCTTTTAATGTTATCGCATTAATAAATAGAAACGGACCATATCCCATGCGTCCGCATCCTACTCACGCCTGTTCATCAGGAAAGGCGGGACCGGGCAGGGTGACCCTTCGCTTGTGGCTCATGCTCTGCGAGGTAGGGACGGTTCGACGTCACCAATGCGTCTCTGGGATCCTTTGGTCCGCTTTTCCTCCAACGTCCCGCTTGTTTCTGCGCCAAACATATTTTAAACAACAGGTTGTCGTGCAGGCTGCCTTATTAAGGCGAAAGCCTTTAATGGCTCATGCTCGCGGTGTCCGTCCATGCTCGCGGTGTCCATCCGTGCGCTGGAATCGTGCCAACTGTGGCCTCTCCTCCGCGCAGCGGCGCAACCTCCTCCCCTCCTTAGCAGCCGGCGCGCCGGTAGGGGGGGCGCAGCTGTGCATAGCAACCGTGACGCCACAGAGTAGCGGTAGAATGAGCGCAGGCGCGTCGGCGGTGGCAGCTGTACCGCCGCTCCTTCGCCAGGCGTCTCGTTACAGTCGAGTGAGTGAGACGCATGGCTCCGAAACGGCCCAGTAATTCCGCTCCAAGTGGTTCGGGGAAACGGCTGTGGGTTGACCGCAAGGCTTTCGCCAAGCACACTTTAGAATTTCCAAAGTGTCTTCGGTAATTTTTTTATTCGAATGTTGCCGCATTCAATGCAAAAGAAAATCAAATGAAAAAGAAAAAACGCTCGTACTATGTTGTGTGAGCGTCCCTAATTATGGAGAAAAGGAGCCCATCAATGGGTACGCCATCGAAGGGAAAAAATAGAGCGGCAAATATTCCGGAGATCTCCACTAGGGCACGCCTTTGTTCCTTTCTTCTTTCACTCCCTCCTTTATCCGTTCCCTTACGGCTCTTCAGGTGCCTACCAAGATTTGTGAGGCAGTTAAGCGTCATTCATTTCCTTTCCTCAAAACCAATTTAAAATTTTCAACATCAGAAGACTTAACAGCATCCTAGTCTCGGACCGTTAGTGTACACATACTTCGTTGCTGTTACTCGCCAGCCCATACAAAATACTTGTACATTCAACTTTTGTGACTCTTCATGATTCCCGCCCAAGACTTTTCAGTCGAGGCGCTTGCCTAGACCTCGTAGCAGGCAAAGAAAAAGAGCAAATACGACCCAAAGCGCTTCAACGGCATTTTGCATTGCCCGTTTCGTCTCTGCACCACTCGGCAGCAAAGAAGTTTTCCAAAAGGAAACTTCTGAAACGGACTATCTCTTCGAGATGGTTCGCGACGATATACTTACTTTTCCACGCCTACGCACATTGTCATGGTAGTCCGCAATCACAAAGTACGGTTTCCCTGGAGGTGCCTCATGACAATGTCGTCAGGCCAAAGTGTAACGGTACATACCTCACCTGTCAGAAACTGCTGCCGATGAAGGGAACGTTTACCAACCCGTCTCGGTATGAGCAAGCACAATGGACACTCAGGCACCTCAGGGCTGCTTCTTCTTCTTCCTCTGTTTCTTCTCCTTATTCTTTTTCCTCTTAAGACAAGGGTCTTTTCTTCTTCTTCTTCTTCTTCACCTCTTTATAATGGCACATACCCACGCGGGGGGATTGGCCAAGGTATAGTGGTATACATAAGGAAATTTTCATAGGATTACGAGAAAATATCGGAGCCAAACGTGAATTTTGAAAAATGTATTCATGAAAAACGACAGAATAATATTTGAAGTGAAATAACAAAGAACATTTTGACGAGAATAATAATTTAAAAATAAAAGAAAAAAAACTCCGAGACTTTTAAAGGAGTTAGCAAATCAACCTACCAGTTGCAATTATGTAATCATGGAGATTCCCACAAATTGAACTCAATGCAAAACCTTTGGCGCTCGCTCCGAACGATAACAACACTGGCAGAGATAACGGGAGCCCTAACCTGCAGAGAGGGACCTCCAGGCAATTCTTTCTCTGAAGTGCGAACTTTGGACAGTAGAGCAGGAAATGGACCACAGATTCAACGTCCCCGCATGAGTCACATAGGTTTGTCGGAGACCACCCACATCTGCATAGGTATAAATTTAAACTGGGAATCCTGCACCGCAGTCGCGTCATTGCTACCTCACATTGCCTGGTTTTACACGAACGGACGTTCCATTTATACGCTAAGTGCTGATAATCAGTAGTATTTAGCAAGGGATCGCGTAACCTGGCTGATATGTGTTGGAACCGCTGAAACCTGGAGATCGCCAGCAGACTGAAATTCGGGACGGGATGCGTTACTGGCCCGTCAAGAGCTGACCTTGCTAAATAATCAGCCACCTCGTTGGAATGAATGCCTGCATGACCAGGAACCCAGACAAAACGGACCTCCTTTAAAGTGGACGGGACAAAAATTCGCAGGAAGCGGCACAAAAAATCTTTTTGGGAAGTTTCAAGGGAGACTAAAACTGACAAACAATCAGCCAGGATGATAACGTGAGATACATGATACGGAATTTTGTGCAGGGCCATTCCAAGAGCCAAAAATTCCGCAAAGAATATGGGGATATAATCTGGGATGCGGACAGAATAGCTCCATGCCAAATCCTGCGAAAAGATGCCAACTGCAGCTTTTTGGCAGCTGACGGAGGCGTCAGTAGAAAGCACCACATGATGGCGGAATTCCGCTATATGACCAGAAAGAATGCCGTTTAAAATGTTTGTGGGCATGTGTTTCGCATGAGATGGGAAGATGTGGTCAAAATGAAATTCCACTGCTGCCGGCGTGTCCTCAACCCACTGCAAAGAACTGAGATCAACACCAATCGGTGTTAAAAGTTTCTGCGTTAAGGAAATTTGTGGCATTTGATATCGTGGCCAATGATGGTAAAAAAATAAGGCCTGCTGAGACACAAAAATAGGAGTACTGACATTAGTCATCGGGTCCAACGACCTGAGGAAAGTTCGCACTGTGAGTATTTGAAAGCGGGAAATTAAATCGGGCATACTGGCTTCGAGATAAAGCACAGCGTTTGAAACTGATTTTGGGAGACCAAGGCAGAGACGTAGAGCACGCCTTTCCAGTAAGATTAAGGGTTGAACCTTGTAGTTTGCGCTACCAGAGAACAAAATGCAACCAAATTCAAGTATAGGTCTTACATAAGCTTTATATAGTAACAATTGTTACTATATAAAGCTTATGTAAGACCTATACTTGAATACTTGAATAATGTGTCGCGGCGCATCCCAAACCTTTTATTGGCGATTCGTGTCAGCCGGCCTAGAGCGCGTTCTCCTTTACGCACGTTGTTCTTGATATGAAGGCTCCAATCTAAGGTTGGATGGTAAGTAACACCTAGATATGTAACAGATTCCACTTGTGGAATTAGATTAGAGTGATGGGCTAATGAAATGTACAAAGGCGTGTCTGGAGGAAATACCAGAGTGCAACGAAGACAGGCCCGTGATCGCGCGGCAGATCGGTCACGTTCGTTGAACTGCGAGTCCATGGGAACTGACAGACGCTATGATAGTTAAATATTAGTGTTTGTGCACCTTGAGAAAATAAATGATTATGCAACAAAAAAGCAACAAACACACAGTTTGAGATAAAAATAAAAAAACGACGAATAGTAGTACAAACTACAAACTGTGCACTGCCAAGGCCACACGTAGCGTGCGTCTGCATTAATATAGCGGACTAGATCTAGTACGCTACCGTATCACTGCACCGTGTTTGGTGGCCATGCCCGGAGCACCAAACGAGGAACACCGTGTAAGGGGTTCGGTTTGGTTGGGTTGGCATCGTATGCATCAGGGGGGGCTGTGGGATGACGCTCTGGGCACGAAGCTTTCGCCGAGTTTAGCGATTTGCGCATCCCTTGCGTATAGGCGACTGTCGCGAACTACAGGCGGCGCAGTCGAGCCAAGATGGCAACCGTAAAGAAGACTCCGTCTGTGATCAGCCTGGGCACATTAACAAGTTTCCTTGGTTGTACGATAGTTTTAGCCAAATATTTTGTATTGGTTGGTGTAAAACACAGAACCGACAACAAACTGGAGATCGTCGACCTGTATCTGCAAACGTCCGCCGTGCAAGCGGAACCGCACACGATCATCTGCAGAAGACGTTTTCAGCGATGTCAAGATCCCCAGCGCGAAGAGTTACTACACGGCGGTAAAGTCAGAAAAACGCAAGCACGTCTCGGATGTACTGTCGCATTCTTAAGTTCGGCAGGGCTTTGCGAAATCATTGCATAACGCTGAAAGCTGAAAAGTTTCGTGATTGTTGCACTTTCGACCCTCTTTTTTTTAGATTTCAATTCAGCAAGCTGACCCCCAGTAGTATTTACATGTGGCCATCACTTCAGTCGAGCAAGCAACGTCCTTGTATGCACTACATTGGTGAGGAGGTCAGTTTAGAGCGCTGTAGCGGGGTGCTGCGGAATAAGTCATGCATTCTAAACAAAAAGCAGTAAAAAGGGTATAAAACAGAGTGCACTAGATGACAAATTACTTCTTTTTTTACTCCCATATAGGTGCATTACTGAGAATGTAGTAGGCTAGTGCTGTGTTAAGGGTAATGTGCTCGTTTCTTGATTTTATTCCTATGCAGCTTCACTTCAGTGCAAGCACTGGCTGTGGAACGCAGTACCAACTGTAAATTGTCGCTTCGTTTGCTCTGCAGAGGACCGCTTGAGCGCTCTGACACAGGCCTACTCACGTGTGTATACGTTGCTCGATACTATCGAGTAGGGGTGCGCCCTCGGAGGCGCAATTAACGGCTAGGCTTTCTCCCCTTTGAGGTTTTATTTGCGTACCGTGAAGCACGAGTGAACATGAACAGACACCAATATGTAAATATAAAACGCAGGCAGGAAGAAATAGAATGACAGCGTTTTTGATTGCAGCTGGGGTTCCGACCAGGTGCACATTTCGAGAATTACGGTTGCATCGCCGCAGCAATTACAAGGACCAGCCACGATCATCGCCCTAGTCGTTCAATTAAAACCAAAGCAAGCTATAATAACGCCGGGTACTTACCTGGAAGAATGAACTCGTTTCCCTGAAAATCTCGGCAGCCTGCGACCACAGAGGCTGCAACTGGCTGCCAGTACGAACTTTCTGCGCCCAAGGCTGCCTTCCCTTCGGGCTGCTAGCAGTGGTTAAGCAATGCAATGACACCTCCCAGATTTTCATCTCGATGACGTACAAAAATACGCGCAACAGTGCTGCTGAGCTTTCTGTTTGCCACGACGTTCCATGGACGACATCCGAAAAAGCTTGCTACGCCGCCGCACGCAGCGCGGATCTGTTGGGCGAGCTCTTCGTAGTCGGTAGCGCTGCACGGCCGCAGTGTGTAGCGTCTATGTCATGAAATTTGCCAATATTTTTTACAGGAAAAATATGGTAAGAACTCTGAATACGCCAAACGAAGCATTCGCAAAGAAGCTAAAAAAATGCTTCTGCGCTCTGCCGATCCTTCTTAAAATAGTTCGCGGCGCCGCCGCAGCGTGGCGTCGTTTTCGCGAAAATCGCCAATGCAGTGCGTAATCTTTTTCACGCACACTTTTCACACTCTCTCCTCGCCACTTGCTCCCTCCCCCCGGCGCGCCTTCCCTCCCTTCTACCCATCGCATGTCGTTGACTTGCTCATTACCTCCTCTCTGCAAACGACAACCTATGCCACAAACTCGGCAGTTGAGGCAATAACAGTTCTCGCTGTAAAATATCCGCTTGCGGCTCCTGCGCCGAATGGGCGCGGACGCACTCGGTGACGCTCCTCCCGCTTTAATGATCCTGATTTTCAGGCGTGTTCTTCCCACCAGCCAGTGCGAGCAGCGCAACGCTCGGTAGATCTTCACGCCCAGGAGTGGGCTTTTAGCGCATTGTTGGGAACAAAAGTAAGCGAACGACTGATGATGAACGCGAGACGCAGCGACTGACCAGCTGATCGTGTTTCGTTCACCACAAATGCCCGTTGTGTGCGCTCAAAAACTTTTATTCTGTCATCATTGACCAAGTACTGCAAGCTATAAGAAACACAGTTCCACCACTCTTTCACATCTACTCTTTAAGTCCACTACTTGCTGCGGGCTTGGCGGCCGTTTTATGCGGTGCAGCATTGTTCCAGTCCCCGCAATGCTGGCGTTCGTGCTGGTTTGTAGTTTCAACTGTAAGGAAAAAAAATAAGAAAGGGTTAGCACCGGGTGTGACTTCAATTTCTGCCTCTGCTAACAGAGCGCACGGCTCTGATACTCAGCAATCACAATTATAAACGCCCTCTGCGCGCTCTGAAGTTATTTGGTTTCGTCTTTCTCAGTTTAATGTGAAAAGCTGGACCAAAGAGCAGGCGGCCAAAGCCAGAAGTAGGCTTTCTTTTCTGAAGAATTTGTCAGATAGGTCCAATTTTTACTCACGTGATTCGAACAAGCAACGGATCGGAATTTAGTTTCGAGCAAAACGACATGAAAGGAATATATATGTGCAGTGTGTCCAGGACAAAAAATATAACAGCGCTAAAAACAGCGCCATGAGGTACTGTAAAGGATAAAGGTGTGCGGCTATTCGAAATATTTGAATATCGAATCAAATATCTTCCTATTAGATTCCTATAGGAGCGCAGCCATGACCAAGAGGTAGAGCAACCACCTCGGCTTCGGGAGGCGCTGAGTCTGACTCCTAGTGACAGCCGGTAACCCATCGCTTTTCTCAAATGGGTATAAGCGATGAATCGGCCTGGTGCTAGGCTTCCCACGGTGCATGGTTTGGGAAAGGAGCCAGCACGTTCAAATTACACCACTGTGAGCTTGAACAGGCACTCCGAAAAGGGGCTACCAGTGGGCTTTAACCGCATGAGGCGTATTTAAGTTGTTTGACGGCGGAACGAGACACTGTCTTGTCAACGCTATGGTTTGGTCCAAGGCCCTTTTCCCAAGCATTTCACACTACAACAGCCAAGCACAAGGCCTGGATAAATCTTGTACCTATTAGAAAACCGGTATGTACCCGGCAGCGTTGCGGATCGAACCCAGCACCTAACGAATTCGAGTGCTCATGTACCTGTTAAAGTCAGGTCGCCTTCGGGCCCAAAAGCCCTCCCAGCGAGCGTGGCAGACTAGTCAACTACTGCCACCTCGTAAGTCATGCACGGGTCCGACCCACGTGCTTCGGATAGGCGGGGACGCAACCACCCCGTCGTGCGCATCCGTGCTGCGCACACCTGCCACGCACAACAGCGTCCTGGACTTCAGGTACTCTCTTCGTGCAGCGCTTAAAGCGAGAGTCTGATCCGCCTAGTTTTTTATTAAGCGTCCTGGTTTTGACGCCGGCCCTGGTTACTCAAGCCAGGACTTGCCGCCTGCCTACCGCAACGGCGAGTGTGGGCCTCATCTAACACTCTTTGGTCTCACAGTGGCACTACTAGCATACGCATCAAATGTGCAAGCACTTCTTTCGCTTCGTGCTCACTGTCTTAGCCTATTGTGACGCGCGCCGGCCACAACGCTTCCCAGGGACGGCCCTTGTTTCCCGGGGAGGGAGTAAGGACAGACCAAGCAGCACTCCCGCGTTATCCAAGGGCTCGGGTTACAGAGTGAAGCTCCTATTTCTGATGACTTTAGCCAGCGGGAACATCCCTGTAGTGGCCTGCTAGAGATTTAGCCAAGGTTGCCCATCCCTGGACAGCAACGATGTATGAACCCTCCACAACAAGTACCATGGAGTCCTTTTAGGGAGCACCAGTTCCGCACCGAGTTTGCTGAAATCGGCTCCCATTAACTCCTTTCTAACTTAGTCATTCGTGTTGCCTCCCATCGGCTCGATCACAAGGGAGCGCAACCTCTCCCAGCGTTACACCTACGGCCTTCATCGCCAATGCCAGAAACCACTCGGCGACAGGAGTGCGCCACACCTCCTAGCCTCAACCGGCTTGAAAGGGGATCTGACCTCTCCCAGCCCCTGACAGGCCTTAGACCTGCCAGTTGATCAACCCTCCGCATGACGGTCGATAGCTGAAAAAAGTCATTCCAGCCCACCATCGGTGAAACTACCAATGTACCACCCAGTGACACCTACCCTGTCTTCAGGGCGCCTGGTTAAGTTACGGGAGGGCAAAACGCCTCCTGGCGACTCCCCGCTGTCCACATTCAGTGCCACCTGCGGCAGAACTCTCAAGTCCAGCTCTATCACCTGGACCTTGAGCCTAGTGGCTTCATCCAACGTCATCTTGGGTGAGGGCTCACCCATGTTGCTCTGAACTCTACCCAAGCCGGCCTTCGACTTGCTTTACAGACTCATGCAACCAAGCCCTGCTAAAAGGATAGAGATCATATGCAACACAATTCTCCGCCCGTAATCAAATAATGAATCCTCAAAATAATTCACCATGATCACCATCAGCCTGACTACGCCCACAGTAAGGCAAAGGCCTCTCCCATGTCCCTCCAATTAACCTTGTGTTTCGCCAGCTGCAGACACCGTAACCCCGCAAACTTTTCAATCTCATCCACCCCTAACTTTCTGGCGCCCCTGCTACGCTTGCCTTCTCTTGGAATTCACTCCTTTACCCTTAAAGGGTAACTGAAAAGGGTGTTCGAGGTTGCCTATAATACGCTTGCATTATGTACAGTACAGGCAACCGAGTGTTCATGCCGCGTACTGGACCTCAAAAGCGAACTGGTCATTTACAACATAATATTAAAAATTAGCGCTTCCGCGCCTCGCGGCGACCTGCAGTGCCGAGCTTGCGCCCGAATCCGCGCGCAATACGTCATGCCGCGCTCTTTACGTCACCAGAGAAGGGCTGCCATTGGTTTGCTGTGGCGCTAGCTCTTTCTGACGTCACGCAGCTCCCATGGCCGCGGCCGCAAGCTCAGCCCCCTCCCCACCTTCTCCCGGCGGAGGGACCGAGTGGGTGGGGCCGGCGGAGGCGCCGACATGCCAGCGTGCAAAAAGTTGACGAGAGGAGAAAGAGATGCGCGAAGACGCGTAAATTCAAATTTTGACGGGAGATAACTCAGCTTCCACAAAACGCATTAAGGAAATTCTTGCTGGAAGATATTTGTGAAGCGGCGTCCTTTAACATCCTAGGCACACCGCAAATTTATTGGGAGCCCCTTCAGAGCCCCTTAAGGACCAGAGATTATCTTTCCTTCTCATTACATGCCCTGCCCAAGCCCATTTCCTCCTCTTGATTTCGACTAGGACGTCATTAATCCGCGTTTGTTCCCTCACCCACTCTGCCCTCTTGTGGTCTCTTAACGTTGCACCTATCTTTTTACTTTCCATAGCTCGATGCATTGTCTTTAACTTAAGCAGAACACTTTTCGTTAGCCTCCACGTTTCTGCCCCATAGGCGAGTACCCGTAAGATACACCTGTTATATACTTTTCTCTTAAGGGATATTGGTAAACCGCCATTCCTGATCTGAGAAAGCCTGCCATATGCGCTCCACCCCATTCTTATTCTTCTAGTTATTTCCCTCTCATGATCCGGATAAGCAGCCACTACCTGCCCCAAGTAAACGTATTCCATTACCACTTCCAGCACCTCGCTACCAATTGTGAACTGCTGTTTTCTTGCGAGATTGTTGAACATTACTTTGGTCTTCTGCATGTTAACTTTTAGCCCCACCATTCGGCTCTGCCTGTCTAACTCATTGATCATGCTTTGCAGCTTATCTGCTGAGTGACTTAGCAAGGCAATGTCATCAGCGAATCGCAAATTGTTTGGGTATTTTTCATTAAATCTTACCCCCAACTGTTCCCAATCCAGACCTCGGAACACCTCCTGTAAACAGGCGATGAATAGCATTGGCGACATCGTGTCTCCCAGCCTGACACCGTTCCTTATAGGAACTTTATTGCTGTCTTTGTGAAGTAATATGGCAACAGTGCAGTCGTTATAGATATCTTCCAGTATTTTCACGTAAAGAACTCCTCCACACCCTGATTGCGCAATGCCTGCATGACTGCTGAGGTTTCAACTTAGTCAAATGCTTTCTCGTAATCAATAAACGCTATATATAGGTTTGGTTATATTCTGCGCATTTCTCTATCACCTGATTGATAGTCAAGTTTCCTTTACGAAAAACTGCCTGATCATTCAGCTGATTGAAGTTTAAGGTTGCCCTGATTCTATTTGCGATTACCTTAGTAAATACCTTGTAGGCAACAGACAGTAAGCTAATCGGTCTGTAATTTTTCATGTTCTTGACGTCTCCTTGCTTATTAAAATAATTTGAGACTCATAAAATATGGCCTGGAGTTTGCGGATTCTTCTAAACTATTTGGCTAGAAGTTGGAATAGGCAAGCCGTGGTTTCCTTCGACGACTGTTCCAAAACCTGGGCCCACTCTTACGCGTCATAGCATCCTCCACTACATGAGTAAAATTACCGCAGCGCTGCACGAGCGTTTGAAGGGAAACGTTTCGAGAAAATATGGAGGCAAACTGTAAATAGTTCCAGAGGCATTTAACGATAAGGAATAACCACACTGTGTGCCACAAATTACAAAATAAAAAGCCCACACTGGTCGTTTTTCCCCCCATGGTGTGCAAGTGACCGCTAGAGGAGTGGTATTCTCCCGGAGTTTCTTTCCTGCACTGTTATTCTAGAGAATAACACTTCACCTGAAAGAGGCCAAGTCGCTATTCAGGCAATATAGCTGGGGCATCCCCTTCTCTATTGCCGAGGTGAAGCATGGGCTCGCCGCCGCGCCTGTTTGTACGCACCTTCGCAACAATAAAATGCAGTCGTAGCCTTAATAATGACATAAGCGAGCAGATAACAAAGCGGGTAGCTGCTGCTACTGCTGCAGCTGCCCTGCTACGTACTAGCCGTCGTTTATATCAGATATATCAGCAATTGCACTCAACAGTTATATTTCGTCAGTACAGTTGTGCCTCGTTAATATGAACACGTTGGTCCCCGAGCAAAACTGCCCATAAAGCGAGTCGCCCGTAATAACGAATCACGAATAAAAAAATATTTAGAAAAAAAAACACGCTACGATTAGGGTCTGCTTCTGTGCGCAGTGGTGGTCAGTGAAGTGGAAATTAGACACAATTTTGGTAGCCGCAAGCCCATTATCCCGGTCGCCATTTCGCTTGAAATAATGTAGTGCAGGTTGTGTGCCTTTGTGTGATACGCTTCATGGCGTATCACGACTAGATGACCTGACTTCTAATACAACTCTTCACACCCCGCTACCACACGACCCAGTAGGCCGACAGCTGCTGTGCAGGCTTTCTATGTTGCACGAACTGCCGAGAGAATTTTTTTTTTTTTGCAGCCATCTTTTTTTTTTGCAATATGGAAAATGGTAAGGGGCGCCAACTCGGCAACGTTGCACTGCAAAGCATAAAACTTGAAAAGGAAAGGACATCTATCAGTGAATTTGAAATTTTACACTGCATTACGCTGGTGTCCTGCGCTCAAAACGAAGAAACTGAAACATCAGTTTGGGGTAGTATAGATTTTTTTTCTCATCACTGTCCATACTAACCCGACAAAAATACATTGGACCCAATGGGCTCTCTGCATTTTCTTTCTGTCCATTGTCCGGACAGCGAGTTTCCACATTAACGAGTCGTCAATGCATTGGAACAGTTTGGTCCCCTGAAAAATTGGCCATAATTTGAGTCGTGCATACTAATGGGGGTCGTATTAACGAGGCACGACTGTACTCCCATACCGGTCGTAAACTTGGAGGCTAATGAAAAAGCTTAAAATTAAGTTGGAGACCGCGCAGCCAGCTAGGGAAAGGAAAATGATAAGTTCAACGTGACGGTACAGGAAGACAGCAGAGAGGATCAGGGAACAAACGCGAATGAATGATTGTCGAAATCAAGGAATGGTCATGGGCAGGGCACGTAATGCGAATGCAGTCAGGCTAAAACAGCGCGCCTGCACAAGAACGAGGGAAGAAGAGACAAGACATTCGTCGCTCCCTCGCACTTGTGCAGGCGCGCTGTTCAAACCTTATTATGTAATACCAACTCGCTCATCAGTCTGCGCTGTTGTGAATATAAGATGACTGGTTGGGCTATAAGGTAACGGAATGGAATTCTGTAGAAGGTAAACGTAGCAGGGGGCGGATGAGAGTCAGGTTGCCGAAGCTGGCACAGGACAGAGTTATTGTTATTTTAACGGCCGATCTCCAGGAATTCAACTCTTGGCGAGGTCCTTGAAAAGTTATTTCATTCCCGTGTCTACTATTTTTTGAGTAGTCATAACCTTCTACATTCCTCCCAATTTGGTATCACGCATTAAAATATGCTGTCCAGTTTCTTTCAACACTTCGGCAAAGCCTTTTTTTAATTTCCCACGTGTCGTATGCCATCTGGACATAAGTAAGGTGAAAAGAACGAGAACCAAAAGTGACAGCCTGCACAACGGCATTTCTCTCACGCTGGAACTGAATTTTACAGCTGGGTTCCTGATGTCACTGACATGCCATCTTTCTTCTTTCCGCCGAAACCCATTGTTAGTTTCACAACAGGCCACGGTCGTTTCCCTTTTTATTTTCAGTTTCCGTCTTGCGGACCTCGCTTTGATGTCCACTCAAGGCATTGTCTTACTCGACAGCGTATAGGGTACCGTGGCCGTTGTTGCAACCGAATAGTCCGGAGTGGTCAAAAAGGTGGAACGTCACACGTGGAGCCGCGGATTTAAAATGTGATTAAAACATTAGAAAACTGATGGTTAGAAACTCGCAACATGACTAAAAAGTAATTAGGACACATAAGTATAAAGTGTAAATAATTTGCACTGAAAACAAAATTCGGGTAGTTGGGAGTCGGACCCCTGATTTTTTGTGTTGCAGACAAGCTACCGCAGGCCATACAGGTAAGTTCGTATGGCTTAGTTAAAGTAGGCCTTTATATGTATGTCGTGTAGTCTTTCACATAATGATTGTGATTGTGAAAGAGAAAGCAGAGTTTGTGTCTGCATGAGCAAGAGGAACTACAGTTGCATCATACCCTTAAACGCGGAGCATAAGTGTCCTTAAAGTCCCCACAGCGCACACATTGAAGAATGTACAACCAACTAACCCAGCAGTTCGTCATAAGTGTCCTCCCATTTTTTTTTTTTTTTTCAAATTGGCGTTTGATTCAAAATTCCATTTTTTTTTTTTGTTTCAGCCCCTGTTCATATATTTTTATTTTTTTAAGCCTGAGTTAGCTATACTGCGTAGGCTGTGTTAGCCTGTGTTAGGCATTCCTACATATTTTCTTTAATTCTTTATTTTTTGCTTTTGCTTCTAAAATAAAGACTCCAAAATAAGGAAACAGGGGTTAGTTTAAGGAATAAGGGAGATGTCTTTGTCTTGCAGTGGAAGTAGTTAGGCAGATGATGGTGATACCAGATGTGTGGGTGACGTTCGAGCACAGGATAGGCTCAATTTTTCGCTGCGTCGTGATCAAGTTATGGCTCTAAACAGCATTCATTGCGTTTGATGATGCGTCAGCGGCCGAGCGGACTTCGACAAACGAACTCCGAGGCCTCTGATTACCGGTTGAAGCAGCCAGAACGGCGACCGTCCCACATGTATTCCGAGCGGAAGAAGCGTGTTACGCCTGCTCTCGCGTTGCGACGAGACGACAGCCTGGACGACACGAACGATATCACTCACGTCTGAATGCCTTTTGCAGACGCGGAAGTTCGCATCGTCGAAAGAAACAGCTCCCGTTTACTGCCGTGGCGCGGCCCATTACAACACTCCGTGCCGTTCGAAGTCCCTCGGCCAGGAGAAAAGCGACACATTTCCGACCGTCCTCCTGCAGCCTAAGAATGAGTGCTGCGCACACCAAATCTTCAGCATCCGTCGTCGCGGTCAAACGCGGAATTTCACATACACTACCCAGAATGGCCTGCAGAAACTCCGCGGCAATCCGTCACGATGCCAGCGCGTCACACCACTGTCAATGGCGAGCGCCTTCCGCACTGGCCCCCACGAGACCGACAGAGCCGCGGCGCGGTAACGCTTGGCAGCGTAAAGCTCTCCCACAACATTACGCGGAAACTTCATGACCAGGGAAGGACACTGAGGAATCCTGGTAGGTCTGTTCAGGCAGAGCTCGTCCCGTCAAATCGAGAAGATGACCGGTAAGTGACCATAACAACTGCCCCCTCGCGCTCTAAGGGTGTGTGGATACAAATCTTCGCTCATGGACAAACTTGTTTTGGGGGACGTTGCATATATAAAGCTCTCGCTGTAAAAAGCCGGGATGGAGACTGTTTGCAATGAGTAGCTTACCGCATGGGGCGGCGCTAGTGCATGGCTCCCGGTTCCTCGCGGTACAGGAAGTAGACGGTGACGGGTCCGCGCGAAGTGCGCACTTCCTCCCGATGCCGCACCATGAGCAGGGAACCCAGGCCGTACGCCAGCGTCGGCAGTCCTGCGAGCAGCACGCGCAGCGTCAACGCCACGCGCTCCCTGACGCCTGCAACACCACGACAGCCAGACCAAGAGTAACCTGCCCTCTCCTCAGCACCACTCACTTGTACTACTACAAGTATCAACAATACTCTAAGGCACCTAAATATTGCCCACTTCTTCCCGCAGTTTTTTTTTTTTATTCGAAAGGTGTGCCACGAGGCTTAAGTTGAGAAAGGGGGAATGCAATGCCGGAGATAGAAAGTTAAAAGGAAAAGTAAAGATCAGTTTCGCTGAGGTAGTTGCAGAGGTTGCCGGTGTAGTGATTGTCCGTTTTTCATGATCACATTCGCGGTTCCACCGCAGGTCCACGTCACCCTGAGGAGCCGTTTTCTGTGAGAAGCCGTTGCTGGGTATGTTCACAACAAGTGTCGCGCATCACAAAATGTCCGGTGCAGCGCCACAGTGAGAGCGCCTGTCAGTTGTGGCACGTCACCGATGGCAGAAATATGAGGTCAGAGCCGCCCCTGCCCGAATCCGGCCCACGGATATATCATCCTGCAGAGTAAGACTACGGGGGAGAGGGTGCGAGCACAGAAGAGGAATTACAGCACGTGTTCACTGGCGCAGAACTTGTGAATCGGAAACATGGGACAGGAACGGATCTGGGGAGGAGGAGGAAAAAACTTTTATTAAGCAACCCTTAAAAGGAAGCTAGTGAGGGTGGGGATAAGGATAAGGGGGTTGCAGGAACAGGTGGGCCCTCGCGGTCGCGCTAGGTGGCCAGGAGCCCATGGGCCCCGGCGACCTCTGTGGCCCAGGTCACCATCCGGAGCTGAACCTCCGGCTGTGAGCTGTGCAGCACGGCCTCCCATCTCTCCTGATCGTCGAGTCTCAGAAAAGGGGGAGTTGGAGTATTAGGGCAAGCCCTAAGTATGTGATGAACATCCGCTTTAGGGTGCTGGCATAATTTGCAGGACGGATGATAGTCCCCTGGGTGCATGAGGGAATCAGGTAAGGGTTCGGAAAAGTGTCTGTCTGAATCCGTCGCCAAACGACTTGCTCGGCCTTATTTAGCGATTTATGGGGAGGGGAGTAAACTAGTCGGGAACCCCGGTAGTGAACCGTGACTTCATGTTACGTCATCATGCGTTCCCTAGCACTGCGGAACGAGGGGAGGCCGTCCACCGCCCGGTCGACGAGTCCTCGGGCGTGATTGTGTGCAGCCGTATTCCCCGGGTGTCCGCAATGCGCAGGAACCCAGATGAGTGTGATGAGCCGACTCGGTGGTACAACACTGTTCAGAACACGATGTGCTGGCGTGTGAACCCGTTGTTGGTGAAATTTCGTATGGATGATTTAGAATCCGAGAATATGTATTTGGCATTTGTTTGAGTAATGGCCAGGGCTATAGCTGCTTCTTCATGGGGGAAAAGGGAAAGGTGGCGGGCCATCTGATTTGTCAAGGTTAGTCACAGCAGCCGCTTCATTGTTTTGTGGATCGTGATCGTGGCCGCGAATCAAGTGTATGCGTACAGGACATGGGTACTTTGCGCAGAGCAGATGAATTGATTTTGTAATCTGAAATGTGCGTCGAACAGCCTTAAGCTGTTTGAGGGTTGTGAGCGAGTCGGTGTAAAGATGCACTGTACTGAACGTGGGAACGAGCGGAATGGAAGCAATGTCATTGTAAATGGCTTGAAGTTCCAATGCCAGGGATTTGCACGTATCCGCGGTATCTGCCGCGCGAGAGTTAAGATGCGGATGTGAGGGACTGTACACAGCAATAACTCCCCGCTCTGCAGTAAGTGATGCATCGGTGCACAATATGCACCCTTTAGGCAGATACGCGGCTGATACCAGCTAGGAAACAGTGGCGGCGATTGTCTGTAAGCTGACAGTACGACCACGGAGGGAGCGTCTTTAAGCGATGAAGTTGTAGAGACTGTTTGCGAACTCTGCCACCTATTGGTCGATGAGTTCACTGAGTGTATTAAGTTGGGCTTACTCCTGAAGCACGGGTATGGGTGTTAAACGGGGGAGATATGGCGCGCATAGCCTCACGATTGATAGCTCCAAGGGAATTGCACTGTCTGCGGGTGAGACATTGAAATTGTGCCTGATATATTATCCATGGCTGGAGGACTGAGCGCACAAGCTGGCAGGTTGTATCAGCATGATCGCCACCAGAGCGCATAGCTATGCGACGAATCATGCCTAGAGTAGCGCGAGCCGATTTACGGGTGCCTGTCAACAGCGGAGTGCCAGTCCCAGATGTAAGAAAGAGAAGGCCAAGAATACGAACAGTTTCTACCTGAGGAAACGGAGAACAATCCATCGTAAAAATTAAAGGGGAAGCCTTTCCGTAAGCCGGCTTTATTCCACTTGCAGTTACGTGGAATGCATAAACTGGCAAAGCTCATCCTGCTTGCAACCAGTCCTGACAGAAACGGGTCCAGTTAAATAACCCGGTTTGATAAAACATGTTTAAAGCCGTTCGCATTCTTCAGAAGGGCTCAGCACAGTTTTAAATGCCGTATCCATATGCGCGTCCCTTTCAGCCCGCTGCTTTCGCGAGCTCAGCAGGATGTCATTGCACAAAAGCCGGCAGGGCATCGAGCGGTCACCTTGTAACGGCGTGTTGGCAGACGAGAGCGCGCGATGTCAGCCAGGCCAGCTGTCTCGAAGGGGCTTCGTTTCGAGTATACGACATGGAGGGCAACCGCAACCCGCATTTCCACAACGCGCGCGCTCGCCTGACTTACGCCGAGCCTATCTTGTGGATTTGCGCTCTGCCAATGTTCTGAGAACCGGCACAGCTGTACCTGTGTTCACAGAAGTGTCTTGACCGCCTTAGCACGAAGACTGTGAACAAAACATAGCAGTTTTTGAAAAAAATCTAGTTTTCGAGGGACAAACGTCGTAGTGGTCGCTGGTCTATGAATATAAAAAAGAACAACACAGTGCGCGGCCTGTTATCTTGACTAAGCATAAAAGAAGAATCATTCTTTTTTATGAAAAAAGTGAAGTTGTTTCCGGGACTGAACCATGCCGCAATCCGCAACCTACAAGAAGGCCATATTCCAGGGAACGATGACCCTGTAATTTTTTAAAGAAAAAATGAGTGCAGGAAAAAAAGTACAGCGGAGTCAAATTTTCAGAAGACTGCTTTTCACAGCGAACTTCACCGCGCGCAGCGGCAGAGATGATGCCGAAGATCCTCTGCTGTGATCCTCTCCAGATAAAAACAGTGTCCAGGCAATTAGACTAATACAAGTAACTGACAGACACGAATCGCGAAGACTTTGTCGCTGCTTTCAACTTTTATTTTTGGGGGTAGCCGCGACCCTCCTTGTGTGCATAGTATGTGCAATTTCGTCTTGCAGGCATAATATTTTGCCTTGCAGTAAAAAACCCGTTTGCACGTTTGTGAGTTGGCAGGGTGGACGCCAAGACTGGCTGTGTCCTCAATTATTAGAGTGGCCGCCATGGGCGTTTCTTGCCCTTGAAAATATTTTTTGCTAGAATAGAAGTAGTTTTCCCGCAGGGACACTGCGACTGACGTCTCTGCCAAAGAATCGTAAAATACAGTTACCCACAATGGGCGTGGAATGTGTGCTTTGAAGAGACTGCACAGGCTAAAAAAAAAATGTTTATGTTTTGAGATGAAAAAGTAATTCAGAGAACTAGAATTGGTTTTTAGCAGGTAACATGCGAAATAAAACAAGTCGAGCGCAATTAGAACGAACCTGACCGATACGCGGTTTGCCTTCTTTGCGCCCGAGGATCCTAGTAAGCGGACTTCCCTTACTACAGTGAAAAATACACTATCTTCACTTTATTACCGCGAATTCCCCCTGTATTGGGGGTATTACATAAGGGGTGGGTAGCATAAGTAAAACAAACAAAACACGTCTCACATAATTGGCGTTATCTCCAATAGAAGTCCATTATGCGCGCTTTTCAAATGCCCCGCTCGGTCATGCCTCCTCTCCGAGACCCTGGCTACCAACTCCTACCAACCCCCATCTCTTTTTACCATCTCCTTCTAGGAACTCGACATAACTGGCTGCCGTTGAAGCCTTCACGGCAGCTGGTGGTGGGCCGGTCTCCTCCTTGTCATTTTCACCAGATTCCTGGCAGTCAGAGAGTGTGCCAGTGCTTTGCGCACAATGTCTTCATCAGTTCATATCTCGTGGCAATGCCGCTGTCATCTTGCGCACCAAACGGAGTGATCTCACGAATGCTGCTGACCCCCGCTGGTGTGACCAACGACGGAGGTCTCAGAGATATGGTTTGGTTTGGTTTATTTATGGGAGTTTAACGTCCCAAAGCGACTCAGGCTATGAGGGACGCCGTAGTGAAGGGCTCCGGAAATTTCGACCACCTGGGGTTCTTTAATCTACACTGACATCGCACAGTACACGGGCCTCTAGAATTTCGCCTGCATAGAAATTCAACCGCCGCGGCCGAGATCGAACCTGCGTCTTTCGGGTGTCTCAGGGATATGGCGCTTCCGATCGCCGCTGAATGTCAACGATATGTCTATCTGTTAAGATGGACGAGAAACAGGGCAGTTTAAACAGCCGTAGGGCTGGGCCATTCAAGGACCAGTTCAAGGTATCGATGAAAACCTTCAGTGAACTCAAACGGTCGCCTAAGGACGTTGGTCACAGAAAGAACACGTCTGACGTACTGACGAGGTTTAGAGCATTGAAATCAATCGGGATAAATGAGAGTGTGAAAACTAACCGAAAAACGTGTCCTGGAGCTGTTTGAAGGCAATGTAAGCTGAGGGAATGTCGTCGTGAAGGCAACAAATAAGTTGTTTCACTCAAAACCCTGTGCGCTAGCTGGCAAGGCACCTCCTAACATTCCGAGGTACTCAGACCACGGGAACAGAAAAGTGGGCAAGTTGGAACAGATTCATCTTGAAGCAGCGCGAAACACAGGACGTAGTGGAAGAAACAAGAGACGACACGAGCACTATATCTAACAACAGAAATTTTATTTCTAGAAGATTCGATACATAAGCACCAAACACAACGACCGAACAAAAAAACATCATAAAATCGCGATAGCCCTTAAAAACGGTACGCGCATGCAGCGGGAGGCTAATCGCCTCATCTTAACAAAGCCAACCAGCAATCTTAACACATGACATGCGCCTGCTATCACCCTGTCGCCACACATTTCCCGGGAGCACGAATCTCTTTTTCCACGAGATTCATAGAAGGCGAAGCGACACATGTCTCTGACTACTGCCTTATCAGAAACGCCTCAGCTGACTTCCTGCAGGTCCGATCTGGGCGACTGAAAGGGGTAAGAAGTACTTGAAGCTGGGCTTGTTGGTGCATATTCGTGCATATTCGTGCATATTCGTTTTGCGCTCTCATGTCTTTCACGAACTGAAAGGGGCTTCAGTGCCAATTGTGACATTTCCGTGAGGTTTTCTCGAACTTCTGTCCTTTTACTTGCGTTCGACCTTCGTTGCATGGGGTGAAAAAATTTTCGTCCAACGGTCTGGTGTTTATATTGGGTCTCGGGTCGCCCCGGTGTAGAGTGAAATTTTCCTCAGCAGGATGGACATGAGACTGGATGAAGATCTTAAGGACTTAGCTGTAAAAGTGTTTCGCTATGTCGGTGATTTTTTTAGTGTTTCTGAACAAAGGTTCCCCCAGGAGTGTTATCGATGTCATTAAGATTTTCAAAGAGAGGACCCAGAGTGTGGGTTTCACGTTTGATTTACCAGACTCGGGTTCTGTTCAGTTCCTTGACATGAAAGTCGTTTTCCATGAGACAGGAACGTGTTGGGAATATAACCCACCAACAGCCAAGCCGCTCCTCAGTTACAATTCAGAGCACTCTGTGTTGGTCAAGGCGGGAATAGCGACTGCATGTCTCAAGGCTTCAATGCGGAAATCGTGCTCTCATAGTGTTGGGACTAGCTTCCAGGGGTAGGTTCAGAGGCTTAGGGACGCTGGTTTTCCGGACGTGGCTCTGGTCCAAATATCGGAGAGGATACTGACTAGGGGCGATAGTCTCGCAAAAGAAAAAGACGGCGCGCTTACAGGAACAGTGGGGATTCCGCATGTACATGGAATGCCACACCGGTTGAAGAAAGCAGGGGCGAGATACGGGGTGAAAGTAGTTTTCACAGATAAGAATAAGATAAGCAGAGTCTGCAGTGCAGTAAGGAAGAAGCTCGAGTGCCGGGATGACCAAGCGAGGAATAGATGCACAGTTTAGCACAAAAAACTACTCGTCGACTGCGACACCGGAGTGGTGTATTCTATACCGCTTTCCTGCGGCAAGAGGTACTACATCGGCCAGACAGGACGCTGCATAAAGGAGCGGCAGTTTGAACACCGCAGATCAGTGAAAGGGGCAGTGTCGTCGAACCTTACTGTGCACTTCCGGAAGTGTTAAGATTGTTTCCCCCATTTGGACAGGACAAATATCTTGTTCAGTCACCCAGATCGGACCTGCAGGAAGTTAGTTGAGGCGTTTCTGATAAGGCGGGAGCCAGAAATATGCGTCGCTTCGCCTTCTAGCAATCTTGTGGAAAAAGAGATTCGCTCACGACCACGTACGACTCAGGTGCCCGAAAATACAGCAGTCTAGATACAGAGAAACTCGTCGAAACTGACGACAGTGTGGCACGCACAATGCGTGTTACATGCTGCAGCACGTTGTATTTTGTGACCTTCACATGCTGCTAACTGTTTAATTGACACCTCGTCTCACTGCAGGTCAGCAAGTTATTGGCAACCTCGTAAGTGCTCCGAACCTACCGCCTGACCTGGCTAGCATGCTACGCAATTTCCGATTAGGCGTTCTTGCATATCGGAATGGGAACACAGGATAGGTACCCGTTGCACTTACTGCGGCACGAAACGACGGCCGAGCCCGGTGGCCCACTTCTAGCAATCTTAGCGTGGAGTAAGAAACGAGCTGCTTTCGGAACGACCGTCAATACGTCCTTCCTCCTCTTAACAGACCACACTGTAACGTAGCCTTTGTGTGCATGGCGTACTGATAGTAGCTGAAAACGAACGGGCAGCTTCGAACATGTATAACGAGTCGAACTCATTATCTCCCTTGGTACTATAGATACGTCAGCGCCTTCAGTTTGCGTCCTCTGTCTGTGCTCGCAAGCGCTGGTTTTTAATACGATGGATCAATATTTCCACAGGCCGGCATGGCAAGCCGGTGCACCTCCGCCGCTGCTGCTGCTCTTGCTGTGAGTGAGGGGAGAAATAAGAGGGAAGTGTACGGTGCCGTCGACTGGCTCCAACTGGACCACCATCACTTCCGCGTAAGAGGGGAGTTGACAGAAAGAAAAGACGTGCGTCGCAGCATCCGCGTTCGCCGAGGCGATGACGGCGGCTGCAGCAGCGACAGATGTACCACATGCGGCGGCATGCACTCACCCAGGTTTAGCACCTTGAGAAATCGAAAGAAGGCGTCCTCCGCGGTCAGGTCCCGTGGCGCCCTCTTTGAGCAGTGGTACTTGATGAACGGGTAGCAGCCCGTGCGTAACACCTGCACATACACAAGCGCCATTCCAATGCAGAGGTGAAGCGAGGATGAGTGTTGTGCATTGCACGAGTCTCGCGCACTCCGCACGGCCCCTGATGTCGGAAGAAGCGAGGGAGAAAGTCGGTGACTATTTTCGTTAGGTTTATGTCATTGTCTCACACGTCCTACTACCCCTTTCGCTTCTGTCGACGCTGTGCTGCAATGTGCCCTTGTTTCTGCTTTCCCTAAATTAGCCAGACCTTCGCTGTTTATGAACACCCAAAAGATCGGCGATCAACGCAGCTGCCCGTATACCATAGAGGCCTTACGCGTAATTGCTCTACCGCTTTCCTGCCTTGCATGCGTCACCAGCACTCATCCCCTGCGCAGTAAAACTACACCAATTCGTCCTGAAGGCCATAGACTCATCCTCAAAGAGTAGGCGCTTCTTTTGCAGTTCTCGAACAATGCTTCCCGTCGGACTGCAGCTTAATGTCAGAACCCACTGCCAAGTTTGCCGGGCAAGACTGCAGCCACGGCTTTCGCCAAAACACAAACACACCGTGCTGTTACCCAGCCCCAGCATCTCGGTGACCTGCCAAGGTCTGTTGCAGTGCGGTCAACGCTGCTTCTCCGCCGAGCATCGACATTCAGCGTGAAGAAACTCATTTCCCCAACATCTCTTCCATTCGCCTTGACCGACGTGGAGATGTCGGCCACCCCGCATATCACAGGGAACGCCTTCATGAACAGTGGTACTTCGTGCAGTTGAAGCTACCACCAGCGCTATGTGTACAGTCATGAAATTTATAAGCGTGAACACGGCAGCGCGTGCCAGATAGCCTTGAACCCTACTCGTCAGCGGCCGCCTTCACAAACAAAGTGTAAAGGGAGATGTGACCTTCGGCTTGCTGGAAGCTGGCAAGGCGGCATAGCCCTTTCCACCACGTTGCTAAAAGCAGCTGCTGCGTATCGCCCCAAGTAGGGCTTGAGGCTACTACCACGCGCTGCCGTGTTCACGCTCATAAATTTCATGACTACATGAAGACAGGAGATCAGAAAGAAGGCAGAGAGCTTCTCACTGCATGCTCTGTTGCACGTTTGTCGACATGTGTACATTGATACAAGGTGCAAGAAGAAAAAAAGCAACAAAATAATCACTTTGAAAACACAAATAAAAGTGCCACCGCCGCACTATACTCAGCACAAAAGAAGATACCTTGTTTCGTCACGATTAGTGATGGACTGCTGACGCATTTGTCATTTGAGTTGTAATTCCTGTAATTGTGTTTAAATTTATGTGATTACAATTTTGCAATTTGTAATTTTTATATAATTTTGCCTTTACGTTTGATTTTTACGCGTTACAAAGTGTTACAGTTGTGTCAAAAAATGGGTTCTGTTCATGCTTCCTTTATTTCTTTAGTATTACTGCTAGGTTTTTCTTTCTTTTTTTAAGCTTTGCTGGTATGCTGTTATGCTAGCTGTCTGCATATTTTCCCTGTACAAGTTATATCTATTTTTGGGGAGGCGAGAGCTCGTCAAGCTACACCCCTAGCTTTTTCTCTCTGCCTCCCTCATCCTTGTGATGGAAAATAAAGGCATTATTATTATTATCTCTACGTTTGAACTCACAAATGCCGTTGCACGCCATGAATCGCAGGCGCAGCGGATGACCGTGTTTTCAGTTTGAAAGGTCTTTGATCTCAAAAAATTTGCAGTAGCATTCAGCGCCTTGCGCAATGCTGCCTTTCCGGATTATTGAACCATCTGTCTGTCCTTCGTTTCTTTTTTAGGCTGACCGACGAGATTTCTGGCAACTCGGACCAAGCTGCTGTTCTGTTAACTTCTCACTACCAAATCTTCGCTCGTCAGTGGCGAACGAATTTCGTCCGGTGTAAAACGTTGCTGGCTCCTGAATATAGGAACTAACGGGAAGCACAGAATACGAAGAGGCCGAATGCAAAACGGCATGAATGGGTCGAGCTTTCAGGCTATATGACACGTTGTTAGAACCTCCCGAGTTAAGTACGCATGAAATAACCCAGTGACCGAAGTAAAGCGAAAAATAAAATGCTTCAATAGACAACTGATATTAGCGGTGAAGTTTTCCGCATGCTTCTTTAATTATTATTACCCAGCGTTGGAAACGTACGCTTTGTAACAGGCACGTAGCCAGAAATGTTTTTCAGGAGGGGCCCAAGATAACTTTTTTGTATTGAGCAGAGTGCAGAAAAGGGAGTGCTGGGTTGTACACGCCCAAAGAAAGCACTGCCCAGAGAACCTGAGGGAGTCCCTTCAGATACGTGCCTGCTTCGTAGTGTAAAAGAAAGCTTGTGGCCAGTTCTCCAAAGCCACAGCTCAGCCTCAGCTACACGTGCATGTCAACTGTAATTAGAGAAGAATCAGGTTGATTTATATCGGCGGACATGTCATCCCAAGGCCTCCAGCTTTCTGCCTTGCATTAGGGTAAGGGCAAAAGGGAGAAGAATGTTTGTGATTGGTTACCGTGCACAGTGGGACATACACGCGCAGTATCTACTGGGGACCACCTCAGCCGAAGGGAACAGGCACAACGACCATCGGATCAGCGGCAGCCTCAGGTCAAATCACCATTTGCAGCCAACCGCCAGCTTCCAGCCGTGGTCGGAACCCGGCGCCGTCCCGGGCGGTCGGCGGCCCCGCGGATGATCCAGGAAGTCGAGGCGCTTCCCCGCGCCTACGTGAGAGTGGCCGCGTGGGGCCAACAGCTCCAGGTGACCTGTCCTAAGAGCGGGCGTTCCGGGGGTTATACACTTTGCGGGAGCGCCTGGCGACTCACCTGAAAGCCATGATGCCCTCAGACCCTGCGGTCATCTACTGCATCCTTTGCGGCGGCCTCGGGATGGTTAAAATCAAGCACGAGGCCTCCGAATACCACCAAGACTGTTCGCGTCCAAGATTCTCCCCACTGACAACGATCTTCCCGCCCCGATGAACGAGCCCACGGAGAAGATCGCCCTAGACTCGGACCTTCTCGAGAGCTTCTGAGAGCGCGGCCAATAGGTAATAAAAAGCTGCAAAGAAAGTTTCAGGCTAATGTCATTTGAAGCCAGGTGACGTTCGGTCTTCAGGGAGGAGAAGTATAGAAATATGAGAGAGATGCATTGCCGCCTCGTGCGCCAAACGCGCCGTGGAGAACGAAGGGCAGACGCGTTTCTTCCTATCCACGAACAAATAGACACATGGCCCTCTTGAGCGCGCTCCACACCCCTCTTACCCTAAGAGCTCACAAGTATACACCACCCGGCGAAGGTGCCCAAAAGGCGAAGGCGAAGGGTCCCAAAATTTTATAGCGCGCTGCCTGAAGCCTGGGGTTGGAACCTTAGCCCTGAACTAAAAGCGAAATGCAATGCTACGTGCTATCGCACATACTTCGCATTTGGCGATATAGGCTAAATCGGCTCTAATTTCTTTCACACGCCGCTCTGCGCATCTCCTCCTCCAGCTCCACTGATGAAAGCAAAGTGCCACTCCTACTGCGAATGCGCAGTTATGTCAGTGACAGGCACATGCGACAGACGGCGATAGCTGTCACGCGTACGCACTTGCTACTTAGCAGGTGGAATTGGCGCCTCGTGGAACCGCGCGAAACCGGGTAGCACCTGCATGCGTCTTCCGCGCGCGTTTGTTTCCAGACGAATTTTCGCCACTTCCCAGAGGGCGCCTCATTTGTTAAAAAGCCTGATTGGAGAGGTAGGGGAGAGGACGTTGTCCTGCAGTGGAGGCAGGTTGGCTACCAGCTCTCCGGACTCCCACGCTCTGCGTGAGCAGTCACGGCGGAGATCGTTATAGGCGTACGGTTGGTGAAAGGAGCATGGCTACTCGTGATTGTCATGCCGCGGCAATACTTAGACGCCAGAAGTATTCGCCATCAAGTTCTCCGTCGTCTCTACAAGGAACAGCGACTGCGTTCTTTTTGTGGATAGACACGTCCTACTGGAGGACGATCACAGTGCAAGGCAGCCGTGCGGACCGCTTGCGGGAGGCGCCACTGCAACGCTTCGTTTGATGAAGACGCTTTCAGCTGGGCTCGGCTTCCCCGCTTGCCTGGCGCATACTGGAGTATAGCTGCCGATGCGAAGATCCAACACCACGCAACCTGATTTGGGCCCCCGGTCACCAGGGACTCCAGGGAAACGAACAGGCCGATCAGGCCGCCCGCGTACTCTCTCCCCGGGATAGCTCCCTGTTCTTGGAAGGCTACTCCCAATCAGGCAATCTGTCCCTTATATTCAAACACATCACCGATTACTACAAGGAGCACCGGCGCTACCCGGCCTCTTGTAAGGGTGTGGATCGCGCTGACGAGTGCCTCCTCATCAAAATTCTCACTAACACTGTACTGTGCCCGGCGGTGCTTAAACATTTCAATACATCCTTTGATGGCACGTGCCAGTTCTGTGAGGAGGTGGCTGACACCTTCCACATGGTTTGGGCGTGTCAATCAAACCCATCTATCCCCCTCAACCCCAACCCCACCAGAGAGGAGTGGGAGGCGGCCCTGCTCGGCTGTCACGACCTGAAGACCCAAAAGGCCTTGGTTCGACGGACGCGGGCGGCGTTGCTTGCCAATGGAGCCCCGGAATAGGGGCTCCACCTAGTATTGTGAGGGGAAAGGGCCTAGAGGGTCCTACTCCAATCACCTTTCTGTAAAATTTAACAGACGATAAATGTTTTTCACCACCACCATCAGCGTGCAATACACGAGGAAGGAACCCCATGTTCACGCAATTATTTAAAAAGTACTGATCACAAAAACAAGCATAGGCAACAGCGCGCTCCCGCAAGGCGTAGTAGGGTCATACCCCGCGTTCCTTGCAGCACTTCCAGACTATTCAATGCTAATATTGGCAGGAAAGGCCACCAGAAATGAAATAACACAAGTAGACCGCGAAAAAAAGGCATTCGAAAGGATAGGTCTGCATGCGAAAAAAAGACCGCCCACACCAACGACACGGAATGACTCGGCGGGCCAATCGATACAGGTTTCTTGAACCACGTTCGAGTCTTCTCTGCGACGGTCGCTGAATGGAAGGAATGGTGTTCCACAGCGAGAGAAGAGGCCGGCCCTACCTGGTAGTTTGTGCCGTCCAGGGGCCAGTTGAAGTGCGACCAACCGAAGTGGTCGTTGCGAACGGCTGCGTAGCGCACTAGAAAAGAGGTCCAGTGCGGCAGGTGGCGCTGGCGCAGGTGGCAGCTGAGCACCTCGGAGGCCAGAGGCCGACCCTCTAGGTCCCGTCCCAGGGCGAGGCCCAGCCGCGTCACGGGGCCCCACCGCGACTGCATGACCCTGCGAATAATCCGAAATGGGGGCTTCAATTTTGCTGAGTTGATTACAGCGGAGATTTAAGCAAGTTGCTACATCCCTACGAAAAAGAAAACACGGCGCAACAATATAGTGGCGGAAAGAAGTCGACGACCCAACGCGCTCAATTTCACATGGCTTCAGCTCATTAGGGCGCTCAGCTGCTGAAACGGGGTACCAGGGTTCGAGACCGGTTGCGGCGGCCGCGTTTCCATGGAGGCGAAACGCAAAACGCGCCCGTGTGCACTGTCCGATGTCAGCGCATGTTAAAGATTCCCAGGTGGTCGAAATTATTCCCGAGCCCTCCATTATGACATCTCTTCTTTCACTCCTTCCTTTATCCCTTTCCTTAGGGCGCGGTTCAGGTTTCCGCCGAGATGCGAGACAGATACTACGCCATTTCCTTTCCTCAAAAACAATTTTTTTCAACATTGCTACAACAGCATAGCCAGCTGGGAGCAATGAAGCCGTGCGCTTTTATGACGTCAGCATCATGTGGCGCGTGGCACCTAACTCACGAACACTGTCGCTCATCGCTCCTAGCCGTGGCTCAGAAGACCACGGGTCACCAGAAGGAGGATTCTAATTAAGAACTCCGCGAGCGAACGCTATATACGCGCGAAAATCCGGAGTTGGACGCCCGTGAAACGCCACGAGGACGCCAAAGGCAACAGCATCGGTCGCTGAGAACTCGCGATGCTTCGAACGCAAGAGACGGGCAAACCACACCATCCTACCAAGCGGAAGCCGAACCCCGCCCCGCGCTCGACACCTGCAACGTCACCGTCACCCCATCACACCCCCTCCCTCCGTGACCCGTCTCTCCAACCCCGCCACCTTCTTCCCCTGCCCCCTTTCCAGAGCTCTCCCGTATAGAGGCCCTCCTAGACCGCCTCACGGACCGAGTGGCATTCGCGTAATAAGGCGCCCGGTGTATACAGGCAAGGGCGGCGGAATAAACGTGCCTGTTGCCCTACGCGGACACGTCCCCCGCCGTCCATACGAGTTCGACCTGGGGGAGCGAGTTGCCAAGGGTTTGGAGGAGACGGATGGTCAGACAGCCCGTGACGTATCTCCTAAGAGCCACTGGCGAGTCGGAGAATAATAACACAGTCACCGAGTGGTTACGGCAAATGCGATGGCGAATTCCTTGGCGTCAGTGGGATTCGAAGTGTTGCGGGAGCCCTGCGTAAGAACGCGGCCAGTGTTGTTCGCGACGTGAAAGGCGGAAGCCAGCCTGGAGGGATAGGTGGCGGCCTCCATATAGCGACTGTAGCCGTGGACGCCGTATCGGCGTTAAAGGAAGGCGGCGCGAGCTGCGCACCGACCGGCATGAAATACAGGGTGCATATTGCGAGGGATGATGGCAACCGCAATATGATGCGGAAAGGGGAGGGGAGCGGGCAGATACCCTGCTGAGATGCAGGGAGTTGGACACAGAGACGGGTGACTACCGCCCGGCCCGCTAAAGGACAGCCGCTCATATTGGCTGACAAGGCGAGCCTGAACGAGTTTCTGCGGGTTGTGCACGCTCATAGCAACAAGGCGCTTAGTGGAGGCATAGGGAGGGAGGCCCAGAGCGATCTTGGAAGCTCTTGGAAGATCTTAGAAGCATTCACTCCACGGGTCTCTTGGGCTCTGAGGATGGGTTAAGGCAGGGAATACGTTGCGCGGATAGTGAGGAGGGCGTGGCCCAGGCGGATGAGGTCGGCCTCTTTGAGGTCGCGTTTGCGGTCCGTGATACGGCCGACTATTCGCGTTACTTGGGCAGTGGTGGTTGCCGACAGGCGGATAGTGGCGGAAGGCCGGCCATCTGCATGGAGGTGAAAGCCGAGGATTTGAACAGCGTACGTGATGGGGATGCCGCGTGGTGGGGTTGGGATGAATGAGCACAACCGGATCAATGGGGCGATCATGAAGACGAGGTTTCGGACAAAACACTGAAACCTCGGAGAGCCGACTTCTCGGGCAAGCAAGGTTGCCACGCCGCAGGTAGTCGACGGCGGCCTGGAGAGCATCTGTTGCTCACCGCAGGAGTCGGACGTGCTCCAGATTTGACGTCTACGCAGAGGACGGGATGGAGGTGAGGGACGGTGGTCAAAAGGCGGTGTAGACAGCGCATGGCAAGGTTGAAGAGTGTAGGCGATAGCACCGGCCCCTAGAAGATAGCGTAATTTGGAGCGAAGAGAGAGATGGTGTGGAGTGCGCTGATGCCGATGATGGCAGTGCGGTCGCGAAGAAAGTTGGAGATGAAGGATAGGCGCGGGAGCCGCAGTTAGTCGAGGCCAGATTGTCTAGAATGGGAGAATGGCTAACGTTATAAAAGGCTCTCTTAATGTCGAGAGCTAGAATGGTTGGTGGGGGGGGGGGGGGGGGGGGACTGGAAATGTGATCCAACCGCTCCTTCTTAAGTTGGAGGAGGACATCCTGGGTAGAAAGATGAGGGCGGAAACCGAACATGGTTGGAAGGAAGACACTGGTGCTCTCAAGGAATAGCCGGGGGCGGTTCAGTAAGACTTGTTCGAACAGTTTGCCGGCGCATGAATTCAGAAAAATGGGCCGAAGATTGCGGAGGTCATGGGCTTTGCCCGGTTTGGGACTAAGGATTACCTCGGCGTGCTACCAGTCGGCAGGCAGAATGTGGGTGTCCCAGACCTGGTTGAAATACTGCGTGAACACGTCGATAGAAACACTGTCGAGGTTGCGGAGGAGGCGAATCTGAACACCGTTCCGGCCCGGTGCCTTGTTACGGCTGAGGGCCTGGACGGCATCGATGATTTGAGACGTGGTAACGGTCGGTCGAGGTCAGGGCTAGAGGTGCTTGTGTAGGCAGGGTAAGAGGTGGTGGTGGGAGCATCGATATAGCTGTACGTCAGGTCTTGGAGAAGGGTTGCGCCCGTGCCGGGATAAGCGTGAATGATCTGTATGGTTTTAGACGATTGCGGCTTTCCGGTAGTGAGATCGAGAAGACCTTGGAGCAGCGACCAAGTGCGGGCTGTGGCCATCGTGCCGCCAAGCTTGTGTCACACCTGGCGCCAGTTTGAAGACGCGAGGTTGGAGGCGTAAATGCCTCGGAAGTGAGTGCGGTAATGCGTAGTTCGAGCCTGCGCCCTCGGAGGTGAGGGAGATCTGCATGGTAAGGGAGAATAGCTCGTCCTGGAGACGCCTGACCAGCTCAGTAAAGTCCAAGTCGAGGTGGAGTGTTTTACTGCATGCCTAGACCGCCGGAATGCGCTCCAGTCAGTGAGGGCCTGGGTTCGCACTGGGCGCCGTCGGGAGGAGGCGGGGAGCATAATTTCGACAATCCAATGAACACTGCTCAGTGTGATCTGCCTATTGTGCTGTCGCTGGTAAGAATTTGACGAAAGAAAGGTGTGGGCAATTGTCGCTGCTAACATTGTTGCCAGTGCGAGCGGGAAAGTCCGAATCGGCGAGGGCCAGTCAGCTGATTTTGACAGATAGTTCTGTAGAGGCGCGAGCCTTTGGTTTTCGGCTGGGTATAGCCCCAGGCCGGTTGGACGGCGTTGAAGTCTTCGACAATCAAGAGACTGCCTCTGGAGAGCCGAAAGGCTTGCGCGAATAGGCGGTCAAACGTCTCGCCGGGGTGGCTGGGTGGACTGTAGACGTTGAGAATGAAAATGCTGGGAAGGTGACGGCGAGGGGCGACGAGTTCACTGAGTATGTAACATATCTGCAACGTAGGTAACGTAGTGTTGCCCCATTGGGCCCCACAGCAACGAGGGTAGCGATGGGGTGGACAAAGACGAACAAAATTATTGGGTACAGAAAGATGTTAGAAGTTTGGTTTTATTGGGTTTTAACGTCCCAAAGCAACTCAGGCTATGAGGGACGCCGTAGTGAAGGGCTCCGGAAATTTCGACCACCTGGGGTGCTTTTTAACTTGCACTGACATCGCACAGTACACGGGCCTCTAGAATTACGCCTTCATCGAAATTCAGCCGCCGCGGCAGATGTTAGAAGTATTGTAGATGTCTCATTTGTACTTGAAACGTCTTGCTATAGCCCATTTCCAGATGAGCCATCTGATGACGTCGAAGGCGGATCCTGCGTGCCGTCTTCTTACCGGATTCAAGATGCCTGAGAACTGAAATTGGATTTCCCCAGATGGTTCTTAGTCGTTTATCTCGTTTCGGGTAGTTCTTTTAAAGATGTCTTCTATCTTATTTCCTGTTGCTTGAGAAGAATCCTGTCTTACGCCTTTGTTAATCCTAAAATACTAACTTGATGTCAACATGTTCTCAATGGTCAGTGCTCTCTGATCACTATGCTTGGCTCATTGTAAAGGAGTGAGAAAAATTATTCGAGTCCAATACTAAAGCTTATAGTGCTCAAGCTGTGTGAAAAGAAGATGCGCATGTAAAACTTCCAGCCAGCATTCAAGAACTGCGTCTCTCATTTTCTGACAAGTGTTGCAGGAGAAATAGGAACACGTTTGTTGGATAAAAATTATTCTAGTGTTCCAAGGAAGTCGAGCTGTTAGAATCCTTGGAGTATCTCTTTCACCTATAACTCAAACTAGCTGTATGATTGTTGCTAATTTGCGACATTCCAATTTCACATTTTTGCAGCATTAACGAATTTTTATATTGGCCTTTGAATATGAGTACATTGGCAAGATATAATGTAGATTTTGCTTTTCATTCACTCCTTGATAGTTCAGGCAGTAAGGGATTAAGCGACCTTTTGCTGCCACGCTTACACAATGCTGAATGAGGCCCTACATGACAGCAGACTCAATTAAGTGCCTTTTTCGATTCATCAGTGATTATTTTATAACGTCCAGAATTTCTATCTGTGGCTTCCCGAAAGACATTCAGGACCTTCACACTTTGTTTTCTACCAGCCTTAGTTATTATGTCGTTACCTAATAACTAAGGCTGGAGAGGATCAGCTCCTGGAAGAGGGATCAGCTTCAGTTTGTGGATACTACATTCGGATGCAACTAAACAACGAAGCTGCAAACGCCTCTCAAAGAAGGCCTTCCCAGCATATGGTGTCGATCGATTCTCATGACCTCACGGTTAATACCCTTAGGCCTGCTAGTGTGATATATTCCAGGGGGCGGCGGATGAAAGGACATTAACCGCGGCTTAATCGAATTAACTGCGGCGTCATGAAAATCGGTCAATGCCACTGGCATGGAGGGCCTCCTTTGAGATGCTTCTGTCACTGTGTTCTCGAGTTGTACCCGCCTGTACAGTAACTGTTCTATTAAGAAAAGTCTGCTGTAAGTATGCTCCATGAACGTGGAAGAGCTTCCTGCTCAAATCTTCGGCTGACTCTAAATGAATTAAACGTGTAGTAGCTTTTAGTCTCGAGGAGACAGCACAGAGGCTAAGTGCTGCTGAATAACCAGAGGTGCTCTCCAGCTTAGGCCACCTGCTTTCAGGTGAGCTGCCTCGGCCAGCCATCTCCAAGCTGCAGCCATCTCCAAGAAAGTTCTGCAAATACAGCAGACATCCCAGATATTCACAGCATCAAAGGAAGTCACCGAAAGCCCCAACCTGCTTCTTGGCCACCACCTATACTCCACCCCGCTACCTCCTCATGGGAAGTTGCTCTGTCCAGCTATAGCCTGGGCAATCAGCAACGGCTGATTGCGTGGGCCCGCAGGATAGCAGAAATTATGTTCCTTGAGTCACTTCGGGACATTAAACCCCATAAGCCAAACCTAAACAAAACCAAAAAAGCCAAAAATGTCTAAATTGCAGGATGTGAAACACGTCATAATGAGGTGTGGCGTGGAGCTACTTGGAGCCACTAGGAGCCACTTGGAGCCACTCGGAATCAATGAGCAAGCAAAGTGCGCGCTCTTGCCAGTCTTCCTCTGATCTTGAGTGCATCAAGACGTGTCATCGAAACTGAGCTAATTACGTGACAGGATATGATATCGGTGCTGAAGAAGCGTGCCACGTACAGCTGCTGAACGGAGACGACTGTCTCGTTAGAATCCTGCGCTACATAATGTGACTTACCAGCAAGGGGCCAAGCTCCATAGTGTGATCCAACAGCGAATGCGACGGACGCACCAGGTAGATGTCGAGCTGTGACAGCGCAAGGATGAAGCCAAATGTGCGAATGAGCTGCCGCAACATCCCTTATGCTATCACTAAATACACCATCGGGTTGCAGGACCACCGTTGTGAGTTTTTCTTGTAGCGAAAACAACTGCACCCTGTAACCTCGCTTCCACCTTTTTCAAGCGATGTGAAATGTAGTGGCCGTAGGGAGTGCCCACGATTCTTTTGCATATATCATCACCTTTTTCCTAAAGGACTGCACCCCTTCCCATTTTTGCGAGGATTCCTTAACAGATCAGAGCCAGAGTCCCACCCGGAAGACCAGCTTGCCTTCGCCTCTGCACTTGCCTCAGGAAGCTGGTTACAACTTTATGGGTGCAAGATTTCGACAGGGACGCTTTTAGGCAAGGAGTCACAGTGCCTGCCTTAACTAATTTGGAATGGCCTGAATTGTGATTAAGGAGCGACATAGCTATCCTTGGGTGATACTTCCAACACATTCCCCTTTCATGACAATCGATCTTCAAGACCGGGAACTGGATACAGCCTCCTGCCTTTTGTAACTCAGAAGTGAATCTAAAAGACCGTCACTCCTTTCTTTGAGTTCCTTTAGTTTAGAAGAACTTCTATTTGGGCTAGATGGTTCATTGTACTCGAGAGAGGAAAACAGTAGCACCGAAAACACACACACAGCTGAAGAACGACGTAGGACAAGCGCACCTTTACGCCCTGGGGGAATTACATGGAGCCAGATGAAACCGAAATATTTGCCCGCTTAATGGGTTATGTCAGTGGCCATTTTTCCAATGTGAATAAGAAAGATATCTAAAGACTGCTCTACGCCTTCAACTCTGTCTGTGGACCTAAGATCCAGACTGCGGATGACACTGAAAACGACTGTGGAATGTCATTCCTCTGTCACCCACTTGGATGGTAGCCTCAGAGGCATTGCTCTAAGCGCGGAGTGCAGTGCAGGTGCAGAAATAGGATGGTGAAGGGTAAACACTTGTCACAGGTGCTTTACGATGTAAATGCTGTGCGTGGCAATAAAAAACGTTAGTCCACTTTGACGAAAGCATGCTTACACTCACTTTAGCGTGCTTTACAAGCACAATGCCACTTAGTAAGCGGCACCAAAAACGCAGTTAAAGTGGGGAGAGGTGTAACTGTAACGGATATCCACTTTTTAAACAGCGCGAAAAAGACTACGATGTTTACACGCACAACAACACGAGCGCTGACTTTCAACTGAGGATTTATTATCACAAACGCCATTTATACATAATCCAGACAAAAGACACACAAAAACCTACTTATCCTATCTTAATCTTCCGACAGCAACTTCTCAAGAAAGGCAAATTCACGGTTAGTCAATAACAACGACGGTTTTGCAACACACGCAGAACCCCCCTTATCAATGCGATATGCTTCTACTAATTCTCTTACCGTCTGAACTTTGTGTTTGAAAATTGCAGACGTCTCTTGAAGCAAAGGAGTGCAGGCGTGTTCACGTTGTGTGCAATGCAGGGCTAAATTTGATCCGCATGCTTTGTCAATCGAATTAAAATGTTCCCTCAGGCGGTCGTTTAAGCAACGTCCTGTCCGTCCTACATACCATGCCCCGTAAGACAGGGGGATTCTGAATACAACCCCTTTTATGCAATCGACTCTCCTTTCAGCATGGTTAATGGTACATTCACCTTCGGCCCTACTAGCAAGTAGGGATTCATGCTTTCTTTGTACAGCCGGGCAAATATTACTCAATTTTCTTCCAGACAAAAATAAAACATCAACTTCAAATTTACGGCCCACTTTCTTCAGACGGTGAGATATCAAGTGGATGTAAGGAATAACCACGACCTTCTGGCAGTTGGCTGCTTCACGCATGTGGTTAGATTTCATTTTTAACACCATTCTTTCACATTGCCTTCCAATCGTGATTTCTGGGAAATCTGCCTCCCTAAGCCTGGCAGTTTGGCTTTTCACACTTTTCTCAAACAAATGGAAGCACGACTTATTTAGAGCAGCGCGAATACATGAAGTGGCACTGCCATCCTTCACCAACTTGGAATGCCCCGACTGGAAGCTTAGTACCCTCTTGACGGAGCATGGCGAATACAGCAAGCAAACATGCCCAGGTTCAAGCCTCACTTCTAGATCCAGAAACTGAATCCTGCCATGTTGAATGGACTCCGTGGTAAAGGTAAGCCCATGGCCATTCCTGACAAAGGTGTCCAGCACAGGCTGCGTAAAGCTGTCGTTCCTTACAAAGACTAGGCAATCGCCCACATATCTAAGTATCTTAAGTACGCCGGCCGGTACCTTTCCTTCAATCGCTCCGTCAACCATGTCAGTCTGTCAGTCGCTTAGCATTGGTGCCACACGAGAATCGATACAAATCCCAGAGCGCTGCATAACCGCACCACCATTCCAAGCAACAATGGTTGATCTAAGGTACATGCACTGTACTTCGAGAAAGGCATCCACTGACACACCACAAACGTTGCGGAACCGCACCTCGTCATATTCTTCCGTAATACAGTCCCTCACAAAGCGCAACACATGACAGTCACCAGGATTACTGTCCTGAAAGTCAGTGCTCATGTTGCTGTGTGTGTAAAAGTCGTTGTCTTTTCCGCGCTGTTTAAAAATGGATAACAACTAACTCGCGCAGCTTTCTGGTCTTCTTAATGTAAGGGATAACTCAGATGCTAGACCCCTGTCACTGAGTAGAGCAGAGCAGCGAGTCTGTCAGTGTTGTGTGTTCAGAGGGTTCAGTTCAAGAAACAAAAAGTTCACATAAGGGGCCACATGTCCTGAGCAAGATCAGGGTGCCTTAGAATATGGAGTAGCAGAACTTATGCAAGACAACGATTTCTGTGCAGTATGCAGAAATTCTGAAGAGGAAAATATATTTCAATTAGGCAACTTATGTTAAATATATTTTAATAAATTTATTTTGAAGTATTTTGGAGCTTCATGAAGGTGTTGGTGTCTTCACTACAATCCTCCCTGTGGCCCTGTGTGTTTGTGGCAGGTAACATGTAACACAAGTTAACATGCAACATGAATATATCTGCAGGCATTGCTACACAATAATTAAAAAAGTTGCAGCATGAAATCTGCGAAATTTCATGGCATGAGGTGTTGAGCTACAGACCTGCTGCATAAAGTTACACAAATGATCAATAAAATAGCAGTGCATTCCCAAAAAGTTGTCATTAAAATTAAGAGGAACTTTTTTTTTGTTATGCCACTCTGCAAAACAGCTCATTTTTAAAATAAGTGAATAAATTTGCATTATTAATGATATCAAGCACTGTGCTTTCTAATGCATTTGATCAATACTCCCACTGTTTGTACATCTCATTTTTTCTCATCATATAATGGATGTTATGTAGTGACACATTTACTTAGTATTCTCATACAGAGTTTGTAATTCATGAATTGTGTGTCTTGCTTGTCATTCTTGCAAATGAAAATTTGTTTTTTTTTCTGGTATCCTGTATCACTTATTTGTTCCTGGCTACTCTTGCAGATGTAAGATTGGTTATTTCCTGTATACCTGAGTATAGTCCTTCCACTATTTAAATCTAGCTCTTTCCAATCATTTACATATGCATGCATAGGTGTGCTCAAGCCTCTCCATAAGGGATGGGCCAATACTCATGGCAACACCTGTTCATACCTCCTATGTAGCAGAGAACAATGGGGGCAAATTTTGTTGCCCCCTTCCCTCAAGACTCCTAAGGCCAAGAATATTCGTGAAGCGGCGTGCTTTAACATCGCAGGCATACTACAAATTTATTAGAGCCTCTTTAAGAGCCCCTTTAACATATTTCCTTAAGCAAGTTCTCAAAGCGATGTTTTACAGTGTTATATGTTGTATGAATAATTAACACAAGCTGCCTATTGACCGAGGCCAGGACAGAAGGGGTGGTGAATCAATTTGGGGAAGGAGGGGAGGGGGGATACAATGAACTATCTGGTGTCATTTACCCTACTGATGCCTCACGATAGCCCAGCTTTTCCTATTATTCTCCTTTGGCCCCAGCTTGTGAGAGAGGGAGAGAAAACTTGATTTCAACAGGAATTCGGGGCACGCCCCAGGGTCCCCGCACGACCCCACTGCACTCAAGTGTTTATGTTCCTGATAAACATAAACAGTTGTGATTATGATTGTGATTATGATTGTGATTGTTCTCAACAATCTAAACTCCCTGCAAACATGGCATAAAGCGGAACATAAGACAGCCATGAGATAGAAAATAGCCGAAGAACGAGGCCCCAACCCCTCCAAAGAGTTTTTAAATAATGCTCATGCCACAACTATCCCTGAAGATATGCTACTACAATGGGAATGGTACCACAAAGTTCGCAAGACGACTCTCAAAATGAGCAACCACCGGATCCAACAAATGCCCATTGCTCGCACTGCAGACAAGCCACTTCGAACATTGTGCATCTTCTGTAGCATTGTCCACACTTTGCCACACAGAGAACACAGACCCCAACACATATGCTTGTACGATGAAGGCAAGTCTCCCAAGGACCCAGACAAAAACACTCACCAGCCTATGGAGCTTTGCCGCACAATGCAAGCATCACTTAACAACATGAGGGAATGAATGCATGGATCTTGAAAGATGCTCAAAAACAAGATTTCACCAAACCCCAGCTCCTTTTCTCTTTCCCCATACAGTGGCCATAGGGCCTCCTTTCCTTCATAAACTTACTAATTCATACTCAGTAATTATAAAAATGGCACCCACATGGCCCTCCCACATCAACCCAAAATTGTTTGAACCCTCATGACACATGCAGCACGTGTACTATGTGACAGGCAAAATATTCAAGAGCTCCAGACTGCCAACTGCCTACGAATGACTACACACCAACTCACTTTGCATCTGAGGTAGAAATGCAAGCACTGTGTACCAGAGCAATAAGTGCCATATTCTTTCACATCAAGGCCTGCGTACATTAGAAACATAAGCGAGGATTGAGCTTCTGCAGGTACAACATATAATTTCCACATATTCCTTTGCCCAGAGTGCGAAACAAGTTCCCCAGTGTGGTCTACAGTGTGCTTTGCATTCACTGCAACAGTGTTCGCATCAGCAAAGCTCTTGCAAAGACAAGACACACCGCAGAACATGATGTGGCTAAGTAGGTCTGAAAACACAACCTCTGCATGCAAAGGGATGACACCGCTGTCGAAGCCATGTAAACCTCACCACCCAGCCTCTCCGTGGATCTTGCATAGCCTAAGAAAAGGCTGATATCACGAATTGGATGGACAATCACATTCCATGTGTCTGCACATGACCTCACATTGCTTTTTAGTGTGCTAGCACTTATAGTGGACATTCCCTGCATTTCGCCATTGTGTGTTTGTCTGAAGACGGTTTTGTGGTAGGCTGCTCACCTGGCCACTGAGTGGTGGCCAGATGAGCATAAGCGGCCTGCCCATCGTCTCAGTTGGCAGCTCAACCAATCGTGAGAGGCTGCTCGGGAAGAGCAACCTGAATCGCTACCCAACGCGAGCAACCCCACTACCCCCGATGGCAGCACCTGCCATATAAGAGCAGTGGCGCATTGCTTCACCGCTGCACCACTCTACCAGGAGTGCTTGCTAGGAAGACTCCGAGGGATCTATGAATGTCGCTGTTTGCGCACCTAATTTGCATTTGGCCTATCTACATAAACTGAACATTTTTTTTTATTAATTAACTCAAGAGAATTTTAAGAAAACCATGGTTTTGCAGGTTTTAATGCGCCTACTTGTGAACAGAAAGCATTTAGGTGTTTTAAAGTGCCATTTTATATCTGAATGGGTTGGCAGCCCTAAATTATTGCCTCCCTGAACAAATAAATTCCCATCAAATCCTAAGTACACCTCATTTAAACAAGGTGCTGGTGTTTCATGTGAGAAGCAGGCAGGGCTTTACTATTTTTATTTCTCACCGTGGTGGCTTAGTGATTAGGGTGCTTAGCTTCAAGGGGCGTAGCCAGGGGGGGGTGCTTATGGGGCTTCAGCCCCCCCCCCCCCCCCCCCCCCCCGCCGAAATTTTTTTGAACTGTCACGCACCGCTGACCAAAACAACCACCGGCGCCGGAAGTCATTCTGGATTTTGTCACCTACAATGTCTTTTTCAGACTAGACAAGACATTTTGGGGCGAACATTGCTAAATCGGGTTGGATTTTGTGGCAACGCCCATGCAGTTGGAGTCATGTAACGCAAGGAGCCCCGTCCTAGCACAAGCATTCAAGTGCCTATCGATGGCAAGCGGGCTTGCCGGGGCATCTCTCGGCGGCTGCGGAGTCTATGGAGCCATGCATTTCAATTCGAATACTTAGAGGGTATAAAGTTCCCATAAACTTTTGACGCGAAAGCTGCACTGAGATTTCATAAGTCATGCTTTAGATTTTCAAATCAGGAACTTCAATTAATTTATTATTCTTATATTTTACATATTCTTGCATATTTTGCAGAACTCGTTTGTGCTCTCTGTTGCAACTAAAATTTCGGTGCAATTACTCGCAATACATGACCAGTGACAGCTGCTGCTGTGCAGTACACTGGAATGAAGGACAGCGTCACAGATTTTTCGCTGGTTGTTGCATGCGTACAGAAATGTATAGGTTCTTGAACAACAAAGATTCATTAAAATATTTGTCCTCTACTTGCTCGTTTCATGGCCTTTACGTTTTTCATATCAGCAGCATGCACTGCTTTGCTGGTTTCGGACTCATACAGTTCTAGACTTTGTGTGATATTTTCTTTACTTAATACGCAAAAACATGGAAGCATTGGTATCAGTTATGTCTGCCACGATTTTTAAACATATGAATACATTCTTTTATTTAAAAATACATATTTCACTTGTCTAGGCAGTGTGTAGCATTAACTAATGCACAATGGCAGTGTCAATGGCAACGCAGTTATTATTGCGTTTGATCTCTCCACATTTTCTATGAGGAGACTGCGCTGAAACATGAGCCCCCTCCGAACAAAATTTCTGGCTAAGCCACTGTTGCCTACTGAGCCGGAGTTCCCGGGTTCGAACCCGGCCATGGCGGGCGCCTGTGTGCTGTGGGATGTCAGCGCAAGTTACAGATCCCCAGGTGGTCGAAAACCACAGCCCAGAGCCCTCCACTATGCTATCTCTTTCTTCCTTTCATCTTTCACTCCCTCCTTTATCCCTTCCTTTATGGCGCGGTTCAGGTGTCCACCGAGGTGTGAGACAGATGCTGCGCCATCTCCTTGAATCAAAATACCAATTTTCAATTTAATCACTAAACTAAAGAATATTTCATGCGAGAAAGAAAGCCCTAAAAATTGTGATCTAGATCAAAAAGCACGTATAAAAAGAGAAGAATGCAGCCAATACAACTCTTGTATATTAGACATCACCTCTTTTATTCAGAGGTTTTTGACAACAAACAATGAGCAATTGTAAACAATAGGCTTGCAGGTACAGCCTGCTCTCTCCTAGTACAGAGGCCTATACAACTATCAAAAGCATCATTTTGAAATAAACAGGCTGTATCACAATGCTGGTGTTACAAGCGAGCTAACTTGCTGGCTCGTATAATGTTGCATCTATACATAAATATCCCCAAAAACAACACAACCTACTGTAACAAGACCCGTAGCAGCACATATCGCAGTGCACCTGAAGCCAGGGTCAGCACAGTTCACAGCTTACCAGATATACACAAATGACCCTTTGTTCCAATGAATAAACAGTGCAAGCCGTTGCTCAGACTGCAAGACAACAAAGCAAGGCAAAATGTTGTGTGTTGGTAATGAATCATGATGGGTTTGTAATGCAAAAAAAGATGCAAGAAAGCCATTCAAGAGAAATGCTGGTAGTGTGTGGCTTCCTTCATCGTGTCCTTTTTTGTGCTACACTTCTGCTACAGTTGTGCAGCAGTTTCGTTACAGTTTTGTGCTACAGTTTTGCGCTTGTGTTATTCTTTGCTTGTGTGCACCAACCAAACAGTGGTATCACTGCGAAGCTCTGGCCATACTCTGCTCGATACATCTGTTTATGCAGCCAAAGTAATGGTTCGTGTAGCTATTGTCAACTGACAGTGCAACTTGCAAGAAATGAGCCCACCGGAGGGTCTTCCTGAAAGAGTTCAAAGAAACTCACTAGTCGAGAATAGTTCTCAGATGTATCAGAAGCACACTCATGCTGCTAGGGGCCTCAACAACACTTGCCTCTGTTTAGCAGCTTTGTAAATCAAAACTAAACTCACTGTTCCTAACATCCCTGTATAAATACCCCGTCAGCTTTGCAGCAATGCACTGCCTCGTGCAATATGGACACACAGTTTGTGGCGGAACACTGTCACAGCTCTTCGTCATCGACGCGAGGAGTACCAAGCGGCACACCACCAAGCACCACTTTGGAGCCCGCAGACGCACTTTCAGGCATCTGTGAACAGCCAAACTTGGGTCCACTGCCACCAGTCAGCATGTACCCGTAGCACATGGAATGTGTCGTGTGAGCCCAGAGAAGGTCCCCAGCACTGCACTGGGGATCCCAGCGGAGCGCTAGGACTCCAGCTTGCCTCTCAGCCACCTCGTTCAAGAAAGGCGATCGCAGGAACCCCTTCTGGAAACAGTCGTCCAGCGCCATCACGGGCTTGTCGTCCTCGGGACGCCGTAGCGCCTGCGCGCATTGGCGCACCAAAGCGCTCCGGATAAGCTGCTCGCCGGAGCCAGAGCTGCTGACGGCTACCGCGCAGCCGCCGCTCGCCGCGTTCTCTGCCCAGCAGCCGCAGCCGTAAACGGCAGCTTGTCCAACGCGACCAGAGTGCTTGAGCCAGATGCCGCCGCTAGACACGGCGGCCGCCACGTCGCCCCGGCGGTCCATGCACACGGCGCCCACCGTGTCCAGCGGGTCCTGGGCACTGCGCTCCAGCCGTCTCCGCAGCTTGGCGTAGCGCCTGCGCGCTTGCGACGACACCAGCGCCCGGGGCTCGCGTTCCAAGTCGGCGCGCACGTGGTCACGCGCCCAGCGCAGCGCCCCTTCGCCCACCAGGAAGCAGGGCGGCGTGAGGCCCAGCGGCAGCGGTCCGCCCTGTTGCTTGCGGCAGAGCGCCTCGGCCACAAGCACGGGGTTGGCGACGCGCGGCACGGCGCCCACGGCGCCGAAGCCCAGCGTGCGCCCATCCATCACCGAGGCGTCGCACTCGACGCGGCCGCACGACGTCAAGTTTGAACCGAAGCCCGCGTTTGTCAGCGGGTCGTCCTCGAGTACGGTCACGGCTCCAGCAACAGCTTCCAGCGCGCTGCCGTCCGAGCGTTCGAGCAGACCCACGGCGCGACGGCACGCAGCCGCGCACAGCCGGCGGTAGTCGGCCAGCTTCTCGGGCGCGTGGAAGCCAGCGCCCACGTGCACGGCCACCACGGCCTCCATCGAGAGAGAGGGAGACTAGTGCTAACCTCTTTTCGTCGTCCGACCTGAGTCGCCGGGCCCACGTGCCGCGCACGGACGGCTTCTTAGCTGGGACACCGGTCTTCAGCGCACAAACCAACTTTGCCGCTCATGGACGCCGCCATACTCGCCATCATCCCCTCCTAGACGTGTAAAACAATAAACGCCTCTTTTTCCATCTTTTCGAGTAGTAGTAGTAGGTAGCGACATTTGCGGCGAGTACTAGAAACACTCACAAGCGCGTGAGGAGAGGCTGCTGAGGCCTAGGTCCTTCAACAAATAAGGCAGAAGCACGCATTGCGCCCACGGAGGAAATTATCGTCAAATGGGTCATGTCACCTCGTATGACAGATAAAATGTAACGATAATAAGTTTAGGAAGTCAATACTTACTAATTAGCATCCTTGCTTTCTCGGCGACGAGGCTATAAAATGATCCCTTCGTTATCGTCGTCTTCTGGTTTGAGATCTTTGCATGTCCCTTAATTCATATCCTAAGCAGTTGATCATAAAGTAACGCTGGAGAAGGAATAAATGAAACCACTCTCGCAACAGCCCAAGTTCTGGGCTCAGCTGACAAAGAATGCCCTCACGAGTGGATTCGGCTGATTTTTATCTGAACATCAGCAGGATCCGATGCGCTTTTTATTCCGAATATGATTTCCACGCACGTTTTCTAGATGTCATGGGTCCCCCTTCGTTATCATAGTTTTTCGGAAGGAAAGTTGTATGGACTGTTTTGTCATAAAATTATATTATTTGACTTAGTTTCGGTTTCTAGATTTTGCCAATTTCGAAAAAAAAAAAAAACTCCACAATTATTGAAGATGACAGCGTGCTCCAAGCACGAACTGCTGCTATATTTCGAGAGCTCACGAGGCAGCCGCCGCCGTGCTGTTTCGTTTACATGCGGGCTTGGAGTCCTTCCTCTTCCTCCATGATGCGGGGGAAAAAAACGCTGACGTAGATCGAGTCACATATGGGAACATGGAGTCACATATGGGAACATGGACATGGCAGCCTGCGAGAGCTCGCCCAAAGTAGTGCACTCTATCCAAACTAGGAACTTTAGGTCAAACTGTGCCTCTGTGTTTTCCAGTGTCCGGCACCTTTCTTTTCGAAGACCACACCATTCTGTCGCTAGCGGGGTTTTCGCTGCCACGCCGGAGAGGAGGCCGGCTGTGAAAATGAGCTTCCTGTTTCTTCAACACTATATAAACATCGTCGCACGACTCACAGTACCGTGAGAGTAACTTTAGAATGCTTGTGGCCGAGTGGTTGGCGCACAGATATAGCGATCGTGATTTCAAATTGTTTAAAACGTATTTGCACGTTTGGAGTTTGAGTGAAAAAGTGACAGTCTTTGACAGATAACACGTACCGCTGTCCAAATGGTAGCAGTCAGCTAACTATAAACGCATGTGCTGTACTTAACGCCGCTGGATTCGATCGCTCGAATAAAATATGTGGAGGTCAGAAACGCATGACGTGATCCGTGCTCACCGCGGTATGGACTCTCAACTGTGCAACTTGATCTAGCTGCAAGGATGATCAAATCAAGATAATACGGTTGGGTTCATGCAACTACCGTTTCTTGAAGATGTCTTGACGTGATCATGAGTGAGACTGCACTTCTATAGAAACGTGCGTCGTTAACTAAGACGTTTCTAGGATTCTTTAGAGAGAAAACTAGCACTTCTCGTGCCTTTGGTACACACCTCACTATACCTTGAATTTGAAAAAAACTTGTAACACAAATTTCATTGGCATCTGTGAACGTCAAGAAATCGCGGGAGTTGCCGTTTAACTTCCCAAGGGAACTCACGCTATGAGGGACGTCGAAATGGAGGACTCCAGATTATTTTAGACCACCCCCAGTGACAGCACTGACATCCAGGGGATGTCCCTGCGAAATCTGAAAGGACATGCGGATGTCCACAGGAACTGCGGAGAAACTCCCGTGGACACCTCTCACACATCCTTTTGGCCGCACTTTGTGTATCCAAGGCAGGTCCGTGGGAAGTCCCTGAGGATTCTCATAGGACTTAGCAAAGACATATATTGGTTACTAGTCAAATAACGATGAGTTTCCCTAGGGATTTTAATGGACACAAGAGGAAAAATTTGCTCGGCCCATGTAAAAATATTTGCGAAGCCTAATTTACATTTTCTGCGATTTAGACATGAAGAAAGAAATGAGTGCAGCTGATTACAGTGTAGTTGCTTGGCCCAGAGCTGACATTTTAAAGGGTAAAATCTGCATAGCGTCACACGTACCCTGCCACGGCGAACGTGTCTAAGCATACGCGAAACGCTACAGAACCGCTACAAACCAGCAATCATGCATGCAGCACCAACACAATTGAGCATATGCATCCAAAGAACGCAGAGCTTCCAAGAGCTGTGTACTCCAATATAACCTCCTTTTGGAGCCAGTGGCTCTGCCGTTAAGCAATACGATTTAATTCAATTATGAATCTGTCATTTCACAGCGCTAGAGCTGCCATCAGGGGCTGAAAAGTGATCGAACATCGTTAGGAGAAGCGCCACTTGTAGGGGCGCGTCGCGCCGTTCGATATATCGAGTTCTTTATACAGCGCGACTTTCCTTCGAAATATCCGGGTTTGTTATTATGGGCTCGACAATTTCGTTGATTTCGTTGGGTGTTCAGGCATCACAGTGTCCCGTATGCATACAAAGAATGGAAACCACATGTTTTTTTTTGTGTGTGTCGCAGGGCCCCTTTAACGAGCCTTTCATTTCGACCCGTACACCCTGTTTGCTCACAATCCCACCAGACGCGGGAAAATCAGTTGCACGTGCGCTAATCGAAGAGCAGAAACCATTGATGAGTGCGAAGCGCAGCAAGCGCGGACGATCGTCATGAAAGGCGGAAATTAAAAAAAAAAGTAAAAAAAAGGACTTGCATGTCTGGATAGGGTCCCGGGAGAACCATGGGAAGAACCATGGATTTCCTTCGTCCATCGGGAGAACAGTTCTGCCTTTACATCAAAGTTTCGATTTCGTCGTATCGTTAGCTGGCAATGTCTATATGAAAATTTAAACAAGTTTTAACTTTGTTGTAAACAAAAGAGCATTAAAAATTATTCGAGCAGGCTTTTGTTAGGTGCCGCCGTTTGAGGGGAACGTTTTCAGCACGAGCGCGTGCCATTTTCCGCCGTTAGGTGGTGTCAGGTTGCTGCAGACAGCCATGTTTGATAAAGTGACGAGCTTCGGATTGATACAACTGTAGCACTCGTCGCATTCCAATTCAATCGCGTCCTTTGAATTTTGCCCGACCGGTGTCACTGTGACTACCCGCGGCACGTGTCACCCGAAATGGAATAGCGGGAGCAAGATCCAGAGCGTCGCTTGCAAGCTGCCGTAGCTGCTGCTCGCGTCGCAAGTAAGTCGACCCGTGCCACTACGGCTACTTTGCATCAGCCACTTGCTGCCTGTTCGTCTCAAATGTTTGCTCCCTTCAGCCTTGTTTACATTGTGCATGAACAGAGAACGGAAATGTGTGGGAGCTTTTGTGGACGGCTGCTGACCCTGACCGCCGCTAGACCTCTTTCGAAACGAGCCTCGGCCGTTCGTTTCGATCGAATGTTAGGCGCCGCGGCGACGGAAGTGGTAAACGCGTAGACGAAGTGAGGCTCCCGAATGTCTCTTGTGGTTCGGACGCTGTTCCTCGTCGCGATCCACATCCTGCGTCAGCCTGAGGATTTCGCTTGCAAAAGAAACTCTGCGGCTCGATTGAGCCTTGTCCCGGTTTCTTGATTGGGCGTCGTAATTTGTCGCTTCCTTCTCGGAGGCGTCTCATGACGTAAAAGGATAACGCACTCGAGGTCGTTAATCCGGGGCTGATCACTTGTCCAGAGCATCGATGTGTGCTCCCCGTACTCTTGACCACCGGGAAGCCGAAAACGCAGTGCGTTCCTTGCTCTGAGGCCTGAGCTGAACCGTGAAGTCGGCAGATCGTGACGATGGGTGAAGCACGATCTGACCCGCCTTAATCCGGGCAGCTGCTTGCGCCGCAGTGTCCGTGACGCTACGCGGGTTTCGCGTGCGGAATCGAGTCACGGCGCTTTTAAAAGCTGTAGATAGTCACCGGTACTGCGCTTTAGAATGTTCGCAGGAAGCTTCTATCGAGGAGGCATGAGTCAAACATGAGATTAGCAGACACAGCATGCATCACCCTTCATAACTGCCCAAAAGTTCACGACGGTATAGAAGCAGCCGCTTAGGACGCCTTGGTTCAACTGGGTAGGGCTTCAGTATCAGGTATTTTACACTGCTTGAACATGTTATGCAGTAGTTTCTTTTGAGCGTTGCTCTTTCAGCACGGAGTGTCGTAAGAAGCACATCACATGCGGGCCATTTTGCATGTGGTTGTATCGCGTTCTTTTGGCAGATTGCACGTGCCGGCTCTTCTGGCATGATCTTTGCATCTTTGGTCACTCATTTCCGGTTGCAGTTTCTTGCGTTTTTTTTTTAACGTGATGGGCAGTTTGTTTATGCTCACACTAGTTGCGAAGCATTTTGATAGCACAGAGGGAACAGTTCTCTTGTTTTAACTGCTGTTAGTGCTGTCTCTTACTCTTTGAGGTTGCTGTTGAATTGCTTGCCCATCACCACACTCAAGTTGCCATTACTCTTTCAGTATCACTGAGTGACTGCATGTTGCTCTTGTGTTTTCCTCACTGAGTAGCTGGTGGCAGTGCAGGAAAGTCAAAGAGTAAGATTTTATGAAAAGAATCAAAGGTAGTGGTTACAAGGGGTAGCAAACGAAAGTTGCTGTGGTGCTTGGTGCACTGCTTTGAGGACAGAAGACAAGTCAGGTACAGCAATGCTTCACCCGCATCCATTGCCCAGTTTCAGAGTCTTGTTTACTATGGTGTGAAATTTTTAGTTTTCAAGGAAGAAAGCCATCGTTTTTCAAATGATGATAAACGCTGAAAATGCTCTCTAATCATAGTGGAACGTAAGGGCTGTCTGTAGAATTTACCGTTTGCAAAGGGTTGTGTGCTTGATGTGCAGAGAATGCGGTTCATTTGGGAGCTGACCAATTGTCCGAAAATCACAGCCGTCCCGGTAGTGGATCTAAACTAAAATATTTGACACCATGTTTGCACTATTTGTGTGAAGTAATGGGGCCCTAGATGTAAGGAAGTGCCACACTTTTACTGACGTCCGAGCTGTATTGTTGGTGTTGTTCCTTGCAGTAGCTGTGCGTTTTACTTTTGTGTGCCTGTGACAGCATGTGAACTGGGTTCTTTGTGTGTCAATTACAAGCAACAGCTGAGGGGGAAGTGAGTGAGCGTTGCAACCTGCCAACTGCATTCTCAACTGACCGAGCATATGAAACGAAAACAAGAACATTTTCACTAAAGCAGCTTAACTTATTGTCATGTCCTTCAAAATCTTTCTACCTTTTGCTTGTTTGTATGGATGTCTTCATTATATTGTGGCTAAGCCTGCCTACTTTTGTGGATGTTTTGGGTTTTGTTGAGTATTTTAAGTTTTCAAGCTTTGTCTTTGAATTGTGGTTCTGCGTTAGGTGTACGTTGTATGGGTGTCTCTTTGATTAGGCGGCCCCATTTGAATAGTCTACTTCTTGAACTGTCTTTGTCGAAAAAATGTTTTTTGTGGTTTTCCCACAGAAGATTTCTCACTGAGGGATGTGACTGCCCCCGTTCCCTCTCCCATTAAAGGTGCCCCTGTTCTATGCTCTACACTTGCCCAATTTGCTCCACGTTCCTGCATGTCTGCCTTTACTGCAGTGTTGGTCTCGTGCATCTATTACCGACTGGAAACTTGGATGTCACATTGAGGAGTTTATCTGTACATTTGGCATGTTACAGTGTTGAAATGGTACTCTGGCGATCTTTTGTCCTATTGTGGGTTCACGGTACTCAAAGAAGTGTATTGGAAACTGGGCAGTTGTGCCAATTATCATCCACCCGAGTGAAAAAAATCAGCATCTGATAAAAGTTCCAGAGCTTTTTCAGGTCATTGTGGGCAAAGAAGAGTAAGAGGGTTGCAGAGACTTCTTCAGGCACTACGCATCACCATTTTTCTCTACTCAAGTTGTCAACCTATTCAGCTTCACTCTGTTGTTCTCCATCATTCCTTGTTCATTCGATTGGCAGGAGAGCCAATCATGCCAGCAGGTGTGAAGCAAGTGTGAGTGAAGTAGTTCCTCGCTCATTTGGTGCAGTACGTAGAGCATGCAGTACATAGAGCATGAGGGCCCGGTGAAAAGATAGATATTCTTTTGCAGCCATTGGTCGGCTTGCGCTCTAGCAGGTAGCAGTTGTAATGTTTCGGCAGCTTATTCAGTGCTTTTTTCATTTGCTGTTGCCAAGTGTGTGGCTTTTGGTTATGGACTATGGTTATTAACCGCCTAGCAGTCTTGGACAAGCCTGGCTCGTCATAGGCCAACTGTCGCTTCTGGCTCATTACGAGTCCAGCTAGCTGTGTGTTTTATGACGCTTTGTGTCTGGTTTAAAGCGGTAGAGCTCTTCCAAGGCATTTTTTGTTTTGCCGATAGATGGCAGCACGAGTACTAAATGACCATTTTGATACCATGTTTGAAATAACAATGTCTCCGTTAAGGGGTTTAGCGTTTTGTTGTTTCTTGTACATCTCTGTGGGATAGCCTACACATTCTTCGTTTATAAATTGTACATTTGCTTTTCAACTTTGTACTTCCATCCATGACAGTAAAGTGAGAAATTTTTGAGGAGTTGTGCGTATGCCGACTAGATGCCCCTACGGTAGTGTAACCATGCGTCTTGTGCCAAAGAGCAGGACAATCCAGATCGCAGTGTACGCAAAAGAAATGGCAAAGTTAAGCTGGTGCTCTTATTCTTATTGACAACACCGTAAAAAAGCTGTTGCACGCTACCAAATTTGTGCATATCTGTTGCTGCTACTGGCAATGACTAGGCTTGCAGCATTGTGTGTTGTGTTCTGTGAATGCGCCCCCATACACAGTCTCTTTGTAGCTATATTTTAACTTCGCATTGATTCTGCAAAAACATTTGAAATTGGTGCAGTACAAAGAAAACTACGTATCAGAGCCGATGAACCAATTAACCCAAACTGCCACTCTTCGTCAGAAAGTCATATACTTGGGACAGTTTATGTGAGAATGGGGCATGAAGCCTTTCTCAGACAAAATGGAAGGGTCAGTCAATGTGGGCCTTTGAACTTGAACTGTCCTGGCCAAAACTAGGTGCCTGGTCAGCCTGGAGACATTTCTTCCAACAGCATGTCCAGTGATATCCTCTTTTTAGGGTGATACGTCAGCTAGCATGCTTCTATGATTAACCCATTTGGGTGTTTCCAGCCTTCCAAGGCTTGTTGCTACTGTAAGCTCAAAGTTAATGCGCACAGTGCGCTCATCGCATGCCTCTGAGGTGTTACAAAAGAACTGCACACATCATTTCACATAACCACTTAGTGTTTCCATCCAGTACTTACTGTGAAACTTGGTAGCCAATTTAAATTGAACTCCAAGATTCGCTTTGTTGAGGCTGCCAATATTTTTGTCCTCCTGACTTGGCTTATTTCTAGCTGTCTTGAATGTACAGGAGCAGGCTTTGTAGAACAGGTGTACATTGCTTATGGTTTTTACCCAGGCATGCATGCATTTTTATGTTCATCATTATACTTGTCAATGTGCTTTTTTCTTACTTCACACATTCAAATTGACAGCGATCGCTTTTCAGCTAGGATGGTGGCTGAAAACAAAGCTCTTCTGACCTGACAGAAGCCAAGAAGGATGGTGTGGAATTGAGAGGAAGATGTAAAATAGTTGTCGGGTGGCCTTTGATCCACTCTTGCCTTTGATGATCTTTCTTAGTACATAGGTGAAGGCAGTCATCCGTGGTAGTTCACTGACGTAGGATAACAGAGCAAGTATGAAGTTTCTGTATTTCACCTTGGAAGGCACCTGGTCCATCGCAGACCCTGTTGCACGTTTTGTGTGTTTCTATGTGGATGTGCTGGAGAAAAGGTAGTGACGTGACTGAACGGAACATGGAGGCAAGCATTGTGCAGTGTGCATTTTCATGGGACGAACACTCGTCCCATCTACCTTTTAAGCTCTCCCACGCGTTGTACTGTGAGGTAATTTGTCATTAGTATGTTGGTTTCTGAAATGGATGCATGATTCTGGCTAACGTAACTATAACGCTGGTTTGTGTAGCCCTGTTCATGTTGGCCTGATTGATGTTTGAACTGTGAAGTACTTCAGTGGCTGACACAACAATTCGCTGTGCAGACTTACAGCTGCTGGAGCAGCTTCCACAACTGACGAAAGTTGGCAGTTTTCCGGGGCTGACCGGATAGCTATGAGGCTTGCAGGCGTATCTGTTTTTAGGCTATGTGGACAACTTATTTAGCTGCATGACCCTGACACTGTTGCCTTTTGCTGGTCGTAAATTATGGGGTGCACCTGTTTCCTGTGTGGGATGTTTTTGTCATTCTGTGATGGGACATAAGTTACCTTTCATGCGTAATTTACTTTCTCAGGGAAATTATGATTTGGGCTGCTCAGGTGTCAATGTCACTGGCATTAGCTAGACAAAATGGCTGCCTACGTCTTTTGGTGTTAGTTAACAGAATAGACTGCTAGTCGCTAAGTATTTGAGATTGGGGTGCCAATCAAGATTTCAGCGCTGTTTTCGAGCAAACAGTGGTGCCTCAAAGACCATGGTCTGAATATTAGGCATGAGACAGTTTAGAGTGGAGATTGTTAGTTTCTTGACTAAATAGTAAGTCATTTGGGCCATTGTATTTCCTCAAGGAAAAGTATAAGCAAGTATAACTGACCAAGTAAAACTAAAAGGGACGTAAAATTGTATTTCCTGCCTAGTACTTGTACATTTCATGGCATTTCGAAATAGTGGCTTGTTCGCAATCACAGGGGCAGTACTGAATCTTTCAAAGCATTCTGAAACGTTTGAAAACACTACTGTTTTCATGATATTCTGTGACATGTCAGCAGGACTCTTGCGTTCATCACCGCAGCTGTGAGATATCCTCGAGACGGGCATGTCACACCTGTGGATGGTGTATGCAGCATGCATTTCACAGGTTCATGCGCACGTGTGTGCGACATTTCTGAGAGGGTTCATTCACTTTTGTCCACCTGTGCCTGAGAGCACCGTCACTGCCGACTTTTTGTGTATTTTTCGTGATCCACTTTTGACATTCATAAGTGCACTGAGGACAAAAGAATGCTTCAACCTTCCTTCCTTCCTTCCTTCCTTTTTTCCTCAATTTCCCTAGCCCACTTGGGGTCGAATGCAGCAGGGGATGATCTCCGACTGTTCTAGTAATACATGCTGAGGGTTTAGTTGGTGCATGGCTTCATAAAAAGATGAAGCACGAAACAGACAGCTCACTAGGAAGGCAAGACGAGACATGCGACATGCACATGTCTCGTCTTCCTTCCGGTGTGCTGTCTGTTTTGTGCTTCGTCTTTTTATGAAACCTCCGGTTGTTCATTTGTTCGTCTCTTCAAAATGGTTATTCAGTTTTAATTGCGCTACATGCGTATTCTCTTTGCAAAGTTACCATGCTTCACTGTTTTTTTTTTTTATGCTGCAGGTATTTAACAGTCATGGTGTTGTCAATAACTACATGGTGTTGTCAAAGATGTGTAACCCTGCCATTTCTCTTCCCGGCTTTTCTTGCTCTTTGTCCTTGTGCCCTCTTTTGGGGTGAGCGACAGTCGACGACACTACTTGTCATTCATTGTTTTGATTTCGCCTTTTCCCAGCCATGCTCACACACGCTCCAGGCCACGTGTGTGAGCATGGCTGGGAAAAGGCATTTGCGGTCTTTTCCTACTGAGGTTGTTGCTCCGCACATTGCTGCTGGATCTTTTGCAAGTTGTGTGCTCTGTGCTGAATTGGGTTTTCTTTCATCTGCATAGCAGGTGTTTATTTGTGTTGCTCTTTGGTAGCAGCTTCAGGCTGTGCCCGATGTCAGGTGTTCTGACGATGGTGGGTTTCCCTCCTGTCTTGTGTGGTGTGCAGGGCGTCATGTGGGCGGAGCGGCAGCGTTCGCGCTGCCCCGGCAGTGCGGTGACGTTGCTGCTGCAGCGGGAGCTGGGATATGGACCCCAGCGCGCAACGCATGCGCTGGCCTTCGACCGTGTTGGTGAAGACCGGGCAGCTCACTACGAACTGGAGGAGACCGTGAGTGCAGGCTCCCTCCCATACCCCACCCGCAGCTGAGAGCAGTTTAATGAAAAAGATAAAGAAAAATCCAAGGGTAATCCACTCTGCGAGGGCTCCTTTTTAATTTTATGTTATTTATTTACAATGCCCTTAAAGATTTATGCAGGGGCATAACATAGGGGGGGGGGGGGGGGGGGGGGGGGTAGGTGTGTTGTTAATTGGCAGCTCATTCCAGAATATAATGACTAAAAACAAAGGTGAGGACTTGGACAAGTTAGTCCTGAGTATGCTTTGCTATGAATGCTTTGGGCACTTGAGTTTATCTACCATTTGTGGAAAAGCATAATTAGCGTCCATACAGGCCTGATGTAATGCCCTCTTAGCTTTGGTTGATGTCCATTACAGTGGCAACATGAGCAGCGTTTCTTTTTTGTGTGTGAAGAGGGAAGGAAGGAAGCCAGTCCTGTACACTCCAGTTAGTGTGCATGACGAGAAAGAGTGAACTGAGTTTTTTTCATTGTGGGAGCGTGCATAAGCAGTTCCATGCAGCACAGAAGTGAAGTCTAGCAACTATATGGGAACTTTTGCAGTCACCCATACCTTTTGTTCTGGGTACCTGGTGGTGTGGTGCGGTATTTATTCTGGGAGAATTCACTCAGGAAGAACGTTCATGCCATTTAGGACATTAAGGGGATGCTGAGGACTGATAGCAGTTGGCCCGGATCAGTGGGTACTGCATTCTAATCACAAAGAAACCACTCTCACTGGAAATGGAGCTCTGGTGAAGTATAAAAGTCCAAAAAACGAATTATGAGTGATGTCATCGCTGGCTGATTTGGAAAGTAAAATACATGCGTCGACACCGTTTTTGTTCCGAAAGCACTACTTCACAGGGTCACACCCAATTGTGGCTTGCATGGCCTCGTGGGTGTAGAAATAAAATAAGCATTGCTGCGGCTGCGTTTCGAACCTGCGGCAGCGCGAACAGATCAGTTCCAGTGGCCAGTGCTTCATTACACCATTGCCGCAGTTTAACATCCCGTGTGTTAAACTTCAAGTCTCTTGTGCTGTGGTTTGGAAGCCATAGTCTTCATCACCTTCCATCCGTGCTCTTGGAAGTGCCATTAGACGAGCATGCAGCAAGCCATACCAAACAATGGGAGATTAGAAGCATTGAAGCTATCGCAGTGTTGTCGTGTAATGTTAATTAAGTGGCCTACAAATTTTTTTTGCTCTATTGATGTGTCATTAAGTCTTCTGGAAGTATGGCGATGGGTTAGGATTGTTCAAATAGGCATTGAGCAAGTGTTTAAACATGACGATGAAGGGAATAGCTCGATCGAGGAAGGCTTCTTTTGCTGCCTTTGATTCGCAGAAATGCAGCCTGCCGCCATCAGTTCGGTCGACGTTCCTCATGGCATTCAGTCCAGACTGGTGAGTCATTGCTGTGTCCTTTTATTGTGTGGCCTATGTTGAATTAGTTGCTTTGACAATGCTTAATCATGACATGTGAGGCACCAGTCATATGTTTGTTAGCTCGTGTCACATCTGGTAATTTGTGGGCTTTTCCTGAGGGACATGCATTCACAGACATTCTCTCCCGATGTTGCATGGGCGGGGTAGTGGCTGTAAATTGGTAGTACAAAGTAGTTATTATAGTACTACTGACATTCGACTGGGACTACATTCAGTTGTGTGCATTGTATATCTTTTTCTTTTTGGGGGATCTCAAAAGCGATTTCCAAAATCTCTCTTTTTGCATTGCCACTGTAAAAGCAGTGTGTGTGTGTGTGGGGTTCAGCTGTATTTGACATGTTGTTGTACTTGGGAATGTGTAGTCTCATTGGGTCAGTTATGTATTTCCCACACTTTTGGCGTGTCTGGTTACACAGTTAAAAAAGGATCATCGTAGCTAAGGGCACCCAATAGAAAAGCAGCGTCCAGGAGAAAACTGCTCGGCACTCTGTTCACACCTGCATTCGCTCAGTTGCAAGACCAGTGCCTATCTGATTGAGTTCTTAGCACCTCAGTTTCTGCATACACCTAAAGGTAACAACAGAAGGTTGGATGGAGCACGTAGAAAGCATGGGGTTATGAAGGCAATATGGAGTGTGGTGAAGTTAGTGTCCTTGACTCGTCAAGTGTGTATAGAAAGTGTGGAGCAAATGTGTGGCCCGTTGACAGAGGCCGATGAACAAACGATGGGCCTTCTGAGCATAGGAACCAATGAGTCAGAACACGCACCGCTTGTGTTATCGTCTGAGAAGGCCCGGAAGGTGTGGCCTCTGGAAGTTTGCGTGTAATGCTCCTCGGCACCTTGGTGTTGTCGCCCAGCACCAAGGTGGCCTCGACTCACGGGGACCATCGCATCCACGTGTGCGAGGTGGCCACGGGGCGGCTGGCCCACACCCTGGAGGGCCACCCGCGCACACCCTGGTGCCTGGCCTTCCACCCCACCTCCAACCACATCCTGGCCTCGGGATGCCTGGCAGGGCAGGTGCGCGTCTGGGACCTCAGGGTGAGTGTGCCTTGTCCACCTTTGCCGCCTTCTTCCTCAGTCCGAGCCATTCGGATGGACTGGAAGCATTACCTGCTGAGAGCAGAACGGTATAGCCACTTCAGCAGAGAGTTGCGGGGTTGGGAAAAAAACAGCGCTGAGACGGGGGACAAAGAAGACAACAGGACCGGCGCTGACTATCAACTGAAAGTTTATTAGAAGCAACATGCAATATATACTCCATCGACAACCAAGAGCGCATCGCAACACCAAAAGCCATAGTGATCAATCACTATGGCTTTTGGTGTTGCCATGTGCTCTTGGTTGTCAGCAGTATGCAGGTTCAGCAGTATGTACCAACTAGCTCAACTCTTCGTTTTATTGAAGTTGCAAGGTTGGTTGCTTTGCATTTTCTCGGTAGATGGCAGCACCAGTGATGTAGGCTGGCACGCCTCGTTTCGTCGTTGGGTTTGTTCTAGGAGTGTGGGAGTGTGAGAAATTTGAATAGTTTGAAAATAGTTCTTCCTCTTTGATTCTCTTCTCAACTCTTCTCACTTTTGCGGAGGCTGAATTTCGATGCAGGCGGAATTCCAGAGGCCCGTGTGCTGTGCGATGTTAGTGCACGTCAAAGAACCCCAGGTGGTCGAAATTATCCGGAGCCCTTCACTGCGGCGTCCCTCATAGCCCGAGTTGCTTTTGGATGTTAAACCCCAATAAACCTTACCAAACCATCTTCTCACTTTTACTGTTAGAAATAGTATCCTAATCTTTCAAACAAAGATGAATTTTCCTCTTGATCTCAACTCATGGCCATACATAACAATGTTTCCAACGTTTCATGCTCTTTATTTATAGAGTTCACTGCTAGCATGCTGCAGAAGTGCATGGGCGGGGCTGTTAGGCCTCCCATCTGTGTGCAGCTATGCACAGTCATCGACAAAATATTACGGGATGCAGGTTTGCAGCAAACAATTTATTTTTGTTTGGTCAGGCAGAGAGCAGGTAAGTAAAAAGCATGGAAGCATGAGGAGATCTGTGTGCTTCATCTCGTGCAGTGAATCCTAGCTGACTGGTTAGCAATAAATTTTTTTTTCATAAATCCACATCCCATGAACTTGTTGTCTGTGACTGTACCTGGTCTACCATACTTTAGTTGCCATAACAAATGAGTCGACAGCTGTTGTAAGTTGCCGCTAATTTCACCTTCGCAACTCTGAGCATGTATATCGAAAAAGGAGGAGCAGTACCATTCATCATTTCATAAGGCACGAACTCCGTAGTCATCATTCAACATACCTATCTTAGGCTTTTTCTACCAGTCGTTTAGTTTCCGTGGCTTCTTTTTTTTTACTTGCTCTGCTGCTCAGCCAGCAGAGGCAACTTGTCACCAGTCAACTCCTCTCAGCTAGTGAGACTGTTACAGCTTCAGAATAGCCATAAGGGCTCCAGTACCTTTGCTGTTGCTGCTTTACCGCTGTTGAATACTGTGAGAGCATCTGCTGTGCACATCCTTAGTGCCCCCGGTACTAAAGTGGCATTTTTTGGACCTTTCCCCCAGATGATATGAGTGTAGGACTAAAATGATAGCATAGAGCGTAAGAGCTCCAAGATTATTCCTAAAGATGTTTTTACTCCAACTGAGAATAAGAAGCATGCAGTTCCTGTCATGGAATCGTATTTCGAATAGATGGTAAGGCGTGGCCTGGCCACTCGCTTCGTCAGTTTCAAAAATATGGTTTAAAGGGAGATATACACTGTGGGAACAAGTGCAGTGCTGGAAAAGATGGAGAAAAGAATGCACTACCAAAAATTAAGCAAAAGTAAAAATTGAAATGTTTTGCAATTTTTGCTTACCTTCTCCTCTTAAGGCCTCGTGGCCGTACAGGCCACAGTTGGCAATCAGCTCCTCGAACTAAGAGGAGCTGAATCTGCTCTTTGGCGTAGCCACCTCGATGTCGCCGCCTATGCTTATCCTGTGAGAAAGCCACTGCCTTTATTGCCACTTGCCTTGGTAGGTGCAGCTGCACCCTGCACGGGAAGGATGTTGCTGGGGGATAAGGGTGGAGCAGAACTTTTTGCTGGGCTAGTTGGTCCATTCTGACATTGGTGAAAACAGCGCGAAAGAAGCAGCCCGAAGGCGAAACGAGGAAGTGACAGGAAAGAGCGCTTCGCCTTCGGGCTTCTTCTTTCGCGCTGTTTTCACCAATGTCAGAATGGACCAACTAGCCCAGCAAAAAGTTCTGCTAGATTACCTTTCTTATACAGTGGGCCCTTCGTTATGTAACAGCGCTCTTTCCTGTCACTTCCTCGTTTCGCCTTCGGGCTTCTTCTTTCGCGCTGTTTTCACCAATGTCAGAATGGACCAACTAGCCCAGCAAAAAGTTCTGCTAGATTACCTTTCTTATACAGTGGGCCCTTCGTTATGCCAGCGCTCTTTCCTGTCACTTCCTCGTTTCGCCTTCGGGCTTCTTCTTTCGCGCTGTTTTCACCAATGTCTGATAAGGGTGGACATCCCAGGGACATCCCAGCAACATCCCAAGGTGGATGGGGCCCCAGGGTGGAGAGCTTGTGCTTGTGGTGGAGAGGAGGGCCTTGTGCAGAGCTGCTGGTCGGCTGGTGGTGCAGGGTGGCAGTGAGGTGTGGAGCTCGCGGGAGGGCACGGTGATCTCGTCGCTGGCGTTCCACCCGCTGGAGCCCCTGCTGGCCATCGCCACGGCCAACCGGGTGGTGCTCTGGGACTGGCGCAGGGGCCACGCCCTGGCCACCTGCAAGACCTCCTCCGAGCGCGAGAAGGTACCTCTCTCTCTCTCTCTGCGCTCACTTCGTGCCCCCCTCGGGCAGGAAAGCTGTGCCACAGATGTGCTGACTAGAGGTTGGAGACGAATAAGTGGCATATACACGGTGTCTTCAGCTGATCCTATTTCAGGTTTGTATTAAGGCGAAAGCCTTTAATGGCTCATACTGTGGTGACCAAGACGTGTTAGCAAATTTGTCCGTGTTTCAGATTGGTCGAAATAGTCGTGGCTGTGTGAGAATTTTGAGTCCACCGGAATATGTGAGACAGTTACTGCGCAATTTCCTTTCCTCAAATACAATTTTCGACTGGTGTCCACTGAGATATGTGAGACAGTTAATTTTCTTTCCTCAAATACAATCTTCATTTTCTCCATTATGGCCCCTCTTTCTCATTCTTCTTTCACTCCACTTCCTCCCTTCCTGTATGGGCGGTTCAGGTGTCCACTGTGATGACAGAGAATTACAGTGCCATTCCTTTCCTCAAAAAGCGTTGCGTTCAAAGGGCAATGCATCTGCATCGCGCCGAAAACACGCTGTTGCGTTCCACTCCTAAAGGCAAAGAATAAGCGTCATTAATTGGCAGCTAATTAATGCACCGACAGAATGTGAAGTGAACAATCGCGTAGCAGAATGCAGCACTCAGGCTTTTGCCTTCCACCACTTTAGCCGCTAAAGTTCCTCGTAATTTTTTTTTTGTCCTGTGTGGCTGCAGTGATGCAGTGAGAATTGGTGTTTATCATGTTCTTTGCATCATTTTTAAGGTAGTACAGCACGATCCATTGTTAAAGGGAACATGCGATCGCGTGGCCTCCGTGCTTCACGAAGCCCTGCTGCCTGGATGCGGCGAGAATATGTGGCATGAGGCCCATGTGTGGAAAGACCAGCCGCTGTGCTTACCGTGCATGTGTCTTGTGCCGACAATTCCCAGGAGTTCTCGGCGGCAGCGCGCCGCGAAGTGCGGAGGCCACGTGATCGCATGTTCCCTTTAACAGTGGACTGTACTGTACATGTTTGGATTTATAATGTGCTTTTGAGCACTGACCTGTTGGTAGCAATCTTGAGACCCATTTGTGTAAAGTGGGCCACTGTAAACAAGCAAGCGCAGAAAGAAAAAGAAGACAGGCTTAAACTTTTACTTTCTTCGCTCTTGCTACAAACTGCTGGTTAGACCAAAGCGTTGTGGCCAGCAGTAAAGGTCCACGCACATTATGAAAGGCAGTGCATCGTTGTGCAGTGAAACCTTGTTAATTTGACCCCCAATAATTTGGAAATCTGGATAATTTGGACTGTCGATGCTCTCTCGGGCAGTACACATGTCAGTCTAAGGGGTGTAGCAGGGCTCATGTTGGTCAATTCAAATGGGTTCTCTACCTGAGGCCATGTCGTAGTATGACCAGCACAGCAAGTGATCGTCCAAAAATGATCCTTCGTCAAGCCCGAATCGCATGATGCAGTGTCACCTGCACATCTCTAAAGTGCACGCAGTGGCAGGCGTGGCAATATTTAGAGGGCCCTGTTGCCAAAGATTGGTGGGACTGCATAGTTTTGGTTTCTGTTTTTCTGAGTTTCGCTCCAGACTGCAGCGATGGTGGCCTGGCCTTACATCGGCTAGCCAGCTGAGTACAGTATTGCTCAGTTTTGGACACTGATTGGCACGTTGCTGGTCATTCCATTTCCTCATCGCTTGGAAGCCGACGCTTGTTTCCCTTGCTCATGCTCACGGTGTCCGTCCGTGCGCTGGAATCGTGCCAACTGTGTCCTCTCCTCCGCGTAGCGGCGCAACCTCCTCCCCTCCTTAGCAACCGGCACGCTGGTAAGCGGTGCAGCTGTGCATAGCAACCGTGACGTCACACAGTAGCGGTAGAATGAGCGCGCGAGCGTCGGCGGTGGCAGCTACACTGCCGCTTCTTCGCCAGATGTCTCATTGCAGTCGAGTGAGTGAGACGCTTGGCTCCGAAACGGCCCAGTGATTCCGCGCCAAGCGCTTCGGGGAAGCGGCAGTGGGTTGACCACAAGGCTTTTGCCAAGCACACTTTAGAATTTCCAAAGTGTTTTCGGTAATTTTTTCATCTCAAAAGCAGATGACCAGTTTCCTGCTTTTCACCAAATAAATTTACTGTGATCTGAGTGGTTTTTGCAGCTTTTTCTTTTTTTGGGGGGAGGGGGGGGGGGGGGGGGGTTGGGGGGGTCTGTAATTTGAACCTTCGAATAAGTTGGTCATTTTCACCAGTCTCTTGAAGAGAGGATTGTTGGTTGTGAAGGTGTGGGTCTTGCAGCAGCCATTGTGGAAGGTTTTATGTTCGAGGTACTGCTTTGGGGATTTGGAGTTCCGCTGGCTCACATTGTATTGCCTTATTGTGGAAAGTCAGACAAACATCTTTTTCCCGGTGTGCTTGGGCAAGAGGCTTGTTTGTGGTTGAGGTGCAGACTTACTTTTATCCTGAAAAGAAGCTTTGCAGCTCAAGACTAGGACCATACACTTTAAAAATGAGGACAAACAGAAGCTGACGAACGCTACACCACGTCTGCACATCTGCTATGTTTGCATTGTCACGGCAACTAGCCAAGTGCTTCCGCTCTTAAATTTATGCTGCATGCTTGAGGCACGGAGTTAGTTGTGCTATGCGTGCTTTTTTTTTTTTGTCATCTGCATCCCGTCTTAACACGCAAAAGAGAAAGATAGCAAAGTCATGCTCAGCTGTTGTGTCATCGCTAATATTGCGGACTTAGGGCATAAATGTTAACTGCCTCACACTTTGTTCGCTGATGTTATGCTAGGAGTGCATCGAGTTGTAGCTGCAGTCCCTTCACTTCGCACTAGAAATTGAAGGCAAGTATGCTTGCTAGAAACAGCCATCGCTGCACTTTTGTCTTCCCAATTCCCATGCCTCTAGCATGTACCCCTTCCCTCCTAGCGAGCTCATGGGTGATCGGAAACGTGATGTGGTTGATTGGAAAATAAAATACTATGGGTGTTTGGGAGCTGCAAGGCTGCATCTTACAGGATCACGTGCAACATTGTTAGGGAAGAGCATGTCACAAGTGGGCTTCCTGCTCAAAGGTGCCTGCTGAAGCACACACCGATTCCAGTCAGCCCTTTTTGCTTGAGAATAGATGGTTTGGAAAACAGAGAATGCAGCAAGTTGCCAGTATACTGTGGTACTACGTAGTTGTTGCCTCCACTGGCAAGCTTTTTCTGCTCTATCTGTGTTTCTGTTTTAGGCATTGTCACACTCGTTGAAGACTGAAGAAATGCTTTGTCTTGCCTGCAGTGTGTTTGGAGTGGCGGGACAGTAGGTCCTTGACCCTACCTCGTGCAGACTAAACACACTGGGCATGGCACTCTTTGGCCAAGTTGCCCTTGTGCTATTAAAATCAAACCATCATCGCCGTCATCGTCATTTGTGGTGTGTGCTGTGTGTGCAGGTGCGGTTTGTTCAGTTCTGTGCCCCCCGGGGAGACTCCCTCGTGACGGGCATCACCAATGTGGACATGGGAGGCCCCGGACCCCCTCGTGTGCTGGACCCCCTGCTGGGGCCGCAGGTGGGGGCACTGCGCGTGCCGCCTGCCCCCGTGGACACCGGATCGAGCCAACGCCGCAGCATCCTGACGCGTCTCATGTCCATGTACCAGCATCTCGAAGGACTCGAGGAGGTGAGGGGACGTCTGGAACATGTGCTGGAGGAGGAGCCGGCATCTCTAGCTGCTCTTTTTGAATGCTCCAGCACTGCCTGGAATTTCATTTCTGCGTTACCTCTCTACCCATTGTGGTGTTTACTGGCTGTAGCTCCCTGTTGCCAAGGCCGCAGGTTCATCTTATTTTCGGCTGGTGCATTTTGACGGTTTTAAAATGGGCGAAGGCTGTGCCAATATCTCGGTGCATGCTAAGCTGGTATTCCATGGCATACCCGGCGCACTGGCGTGTGCGGGGTGCCGCCTCCCGGTGATGTTCCCTCACGCTTGGTGCATTCACGTGGCCAGCTGGGAGACATCATTGTTGCCATATGAACCACCAGCCCAAAAAAGGGGATGCACTTGTAGTATAGCCATGGGCAGCCCGCAGAACATGGGCTGCAAACTTGCGAGAAAAAGACTGCTCAGGCCTTGAACCCTCCCCCCCAAAGAAATGAAGAAACGGAGGGAGAGGGACTGTTATGCCAACAAAGCAAACAGTCCCCATCTCTGCTGCTGGACCTAAACTGGAACCTGCGTCATGGTTAGTGGTCATATGATCACGAAAATGCCCTGCTCTGATGCTGTACCAGATAAAGACAGTCTCCTTTCTTTGGACAGGTACACAAAGTAGCAGACAGTTTGCATTTGTCCTGTCTGCGAAGGGTGTGGCAGATTTGGGCGGTGCTTTTGTTGCATTTGCTGCGGAAATTGCACAATGCGTTTATGTGCTTGCATGGTTTTGTGTGGCTTATCGCTATTTTGAAGGCATTCGAGTCAGTACAGGTACTACCACGGCATCTTTGATATCCAAATGGTCGTGTGCAACATTCAGATGAAAGCCTTTGTAGCGCTTTCATGACTTGCTCGGTGCCACTTAGCTTCTTTGGCCTGCTTTTGGTGCTTGGCTTTGATCTTGGGCTTGCACTGTTCAGTGTTTCATTCCCTGTTCTTTTTCGCACTGCTGCCTCTGCTTCATCTAGAGCGGCGTTTGCTTATCACCTTCTTCTTTTTAAGGCGAAAGCCTTTAATGCCTCATCGTTGTCAACAGAAGGTTGTCAGCAGAGGTGTCACGCTTTTCGGTTGGTCGAAATGGTTACGACGTCGGAGCGCGTGGATTCAAAGTAATGAGGTCACCCACGGATGCCTGACGCCCCCTTTTGGATGCACGACAACTAATAAAAGATAGTTGTCGTCCACTCCGACAGGGGGCGTAAGGCGTCCGTGGGTGACCACATTACATGCCTCATTATACTGCGAACACAGCCATGGATACAACCGAACTCATCGAAGCAGAGAGAGAGTTGTGCTAAAGAAGCAGTGAAAGTCGGCAGTCAAAGTGTGTAGTCAAAGTATGCAGTCAAATAAAGCACTAGTACAGCACAAACAGTCTTGCAGTCAATGTCAAGCAGTGCGCCAGGAAAGGCTTTTTGCCTTGCAGCACTTTAGAGAGCCAAAGTTCCCCCTGAATTTTTGTTTCAGCCTCGGCTTTGTGGCAGTTGATGTTCTCTTACTGATTTTTTTTCTCATTACTTTAGTGGCTGGTTTGTGGTAGTTAGGATCCGCATCTCACTGCATTTCCTGTGTAAGTCGATGTTCGGCCTCGTAAGTGCTTTGGGCTTCCTGGACACTCTGAAAGACTGTGTTATTCATGTTAGTTTTGTTGTCCAAGTCTGAATGGTCCTGCTTGCACACCCATCCTCAGTGGAACCTTTGTTGTGCCGTAGTTGGCTTCGCTGCAGCTCTTGCTGTCAGTGACCCCTCAGTCATCCTTGCTCAGCACGCCACGCACACTGGGCTGCCGCTGGGTCCATGGCGGTCAGTGTGGGAGCAGGCAGCGTAAACGTGCACTCACTACCAGTGCCTGGGGAGAAACGTGGTTCTTCATCTCCTGACTGTGGTTGGGGGGCGAGGCTGTTGTTGGTGTGCGGCGCAGTGCCCCCTTATCGCGTTCTCTTTCTCGCTCGTTACACCTTTTGGTCTTGTCATGTCATACTTTACTCGCATGAATTAACCGCATGCTCGCTTCCCCTTAGCTTTCTCCTCTCACTCCATCTTAGTACATCTCTCACTGTAACAGCCCCTCCCTGTAATGGTGAAGGCTTATCTTTATGCGACCGGGCCTGCGTTTTGGCAGAATGACACCGGTACTGTTTCCTCAGTGAAAGTGTGTCCATTGATCAGGTAACTACGGCATTCATGCTGGCTTTAAATCTGGGCGGTAATGTGGTTACTGAGAAGGAGCAATCTTGATGTAGCAGTCACAGTCTTGCCGTTTTTGCGGGCTGTGTCACCAGCAGCAACGCTATCTGGCAGTGCTAGCATTGCACGTGTTTCCCACTGTGGGGCGTGGGCGTGATGGTGTGTTCTCTGGGCCTGTGGACTCAGCTGTCGACCTACCACCAGATGGTGGCACCTACCCTGGACCCGGAGCCAGAAGAGGCGCTGCAGCAGGCCCGGAGCTACGCTCGGGACGTCACCAGCTACTCGACCAACCTGCAGCGGCTGAACCAGCTCTATCAGCAGCAGGTGCAGCATGTGGTGAGTTCTGGCATCCCCACTGTGCAAGTTTGTAATGGCCGAATTCATAATTCATTTTTTTTCATATTTTTTTTTCTTTCCGTATTATGCTCTTAATTTGCTCTGAAGACGCTTTTGCTGGAGGTGTGAGTAGGACTGAGTCTCGCTTTGGTTGCTAAATAGTACTAGCCTACTTGCTACTAATTGCAAGTTTTATTAATAACATTTGAAGTGTTTAGTTGTATCACTGAGTCACTAGTTGAAAACTAAGGTAGAACAGTAAGGTATTTGTCTGGGCTAGTCAGTACATTGTTCAAACTGAAGGCACAGCGCACGAAAGACAGGACTAAGGCAGAGACAAACACAGCGCTGTGTTTGTCTCTGCCTTAGTCCTGTCTTTCGTGCACTGTGCCTTCACTAAGGTAGAAACAGTTGTAAAAGCGCTCCGTGGAGCCAGGTGTGTTTAAAAGCTATCTTGGGGGTTGACCATGGCAGTGACAGTTGGCGACGCAGGGTGGTGGTCCACAAGGGGGTGCCGAGGACGGTTCGTCGGCCGACGAAGAAGCCGGCCTGTCGCCCGGAACGAGCGGATCGGCTTCGGCCGCAGCCACGGGTCCCAACAGCCGCTACTTCTGGGCCACCTTCTACCGGCTGCGCTCCATCTGCTCCAGGTTGGAGCGCCGCATGCAGCAGCACCAGCTGCGCTCGCACCCTCCTCCGTCGTCCTCCTCGTTGGCGTCCACGATGGTGGGCAGGAGGTCTGGCCGCCCACCGCGGCTGCGTTCCTGGGTGCCACCGCACCTGTTTGGGAGGGACGGCAGGTCGAGGCCAGTGCCATCAAGGTCTGTGGCTACAGCAGGCACGAGTGGTGGTCGCCGTACAGCTGCTGCCTCATCACATGCACCATCGAGGTGAGCAAGAGGGGTGTTGTATTTGGTTTGGTTCATGGGGTTTAACGTCCCAAAGCGACTCAGGCTATGAGGGATGCCATAGTGAAGGGCTCCGCAAATTTTGACCACCTGGGGTTCTTTAACGTGCACAGACATTGCACAGCACACGGGCCTCTGGAATTTTGCCTCCATTGAAATTCAGCCGCCGCGGCCGGGATCGAACCCGTGTCTTTTGGGTCAGCAGCCAAGCGTCGTAACCACTGAGCCACCGCGGCGGCGAGAGAGGTGGTGTATTTGGTTTGGTTCATGGGAGTTTAACGTCCCAAAGCGACTCGGGCTATGAGAGACGCCGTAGTGAAGGCCTCTGGGAATTTCGACCACCTGGGGTTCTTTAACGTGCACAGACATTGCACAGCACACGGGCCTCTGGAATTTCGCCTCCATTGAAATTCAGCCGCCGCGACCTGGATCGAACCCGTGTCTTTTGGGTCAGCAGCCAAGTGCCATAACCACTGAGCCACCGCGGCGGCGAGAGAGGTGTTGTATTTGGTTTGGTTCATGGGAGTTTAACGTCCCAAAGCGACTCGGGCTATGAGAGACGCCGTAGTGAAGGCCTCCGCAAATTTCGACCACCTGGGGTTCTTTAACATGCACAGACATTGCACAGCACACGGGCCTCTGGAATTTCGCCTCCATTGAAATTCAGCCGCCGCGGCCGGGATCGAACCCGTGTCTTTTGGGTCAGCAGCCAAGCGCCGTAACCACTGAGCCACCGCGGCGGCGAGAGAGGTGTTGTATTTGGTTTGGTTCATGGGAGTTTAACGTCCCAAAGCGACTCGGGCTATGAGAGACGCCGTAGTGAAGGCCTCCGGGAATTTCGACCACCTGGGGTTCTTTAACGTGCACAGACATTGCACAGCACACGAGCCTCTGGAATTTCGCCTCCATTGAAATTCAGCCGCCGCGGCCGGGATCGAACCCGCGTCTTTTGGGTCAGCAGCCAAGCGTCGTAACCACTGAGCCACCGTGGCGGCGAGAGAGGTGTTGTATTTGGTTTGGTTCATGGGAGTTTAACGTCCCAAAGTGACTCGGGCTATGAGAGACGCCGTAGTGAAGGCCTCCGCAAATTTCGACCACCTGGGGTTCTTTAACGTGCACAGACATTGCACAGCACACGGGCCTCTGGAATTTCGCCTCCATTGAAATTCAGCCGCCGCGGCCGGGATCGAACCCGCGTCTTTTGGGTCAGCAGCCAAGCGTCGTAACCACTGAGCCACCGCGGCGGCGAGAGAGGTGTTGTATTTGGTTTGGTTCATGGGAGTTTAACGTCCCAAAGCAACTCGGGCTATGAGAGACGCCGTAGTGAAGGCCTCCGGGAATTTCGACCACCTGGGGTTCTTTAACGTGCACAGACATCGCACAGTACACGGGCCTCTGGAATTTCGCCTCCATTGAAATTCAGCCGCCGCGGCCGGGATCGAACCCGCGTCTTTTGGGTTAGCAGCCGAGCGCCATAGCCACTGAGCCACCGCGGTTGTGAGAGAGCTGTTTTGTATGGACCCTTTCAAAGCAGGAACTCTGGCAGTTAAACCTCTCATGTGTTTGAGCTGATGTCTGAGACCTTTTTTTCTCAGGATCTACTAGGGATAGAGCAGTCTCAATGGTGCCGTTGTAATCGGCTCTCCGGAGCGTCTGTACTGAACTGGGATTGTTAATTAATAGACATTTGTCTTTTTTTTTTGTTCATTGCTTTACTGCATCCTTCCAGTTTTCAGGTTGAAATGGGCAATAAACATCCTGTAAAACAAAATTCGCTGCGGTAATTTGTGTAGTTACCGTATTTATTCGAATCTAGGCCGATAGTTTTTTCAAAAAAACGAGATGTAGAACTCTTATGTCGGCTTAAATTCGAGGATTTCGTTTCGAGGTTTCGTATTCGTAAAATACGAATAAATGTAGCACGCAGGTGGCGCCCCCACAAAACGCCAACGAAAGACAGCACTGTAGCCGTTGCTATCCGTAGCCATTGCTATCCGTAGCCGATACTGATCAAAGCACTATAGTGCCTAGAATATACTGGCTAGTGTGCCGAGGGCGCGCGCTCGCGTGGCCGCCGTGGTGATGCCTTCCCGAAGCCACCGCAGGGTGGCGCTGCCAGTCGCTAAGGTGCCACCGCGCAGCGTTCGCGGCCTTGGCCCGGCGTTGGAAACTAACCATGAGCTGCGCTTTTCGCTACGCAGACCATTTTTCTCCGTGCTTTGAGAGCACTTTTGTTCAAAACTTTTCTCGACGGAAGATAAACTCAACGGCCTAACACTGTCCGTAGAAAATCATCAACCGAGATAGCGCCGCGAGACCGACGATGCGTTGTACAAGTACTATGGTTGTACCGATTTACTACCAGATCCAATCCGTAAAATTTTTATTCTTTCCACCGTACACTGAACACGCTGTACACTGTACAGCGTCACTGTACAGAACCCCTGAAGTGAAAAAGAAAGGTAAATTAAAGGCCGAATATCCAGCCAGAGGCCCAGCTTACCAACTTGAAACAAACACCGAAGGCTGACAGCTGCGGCCACAGTATGCCCGAAAACTCTCCGATCCTGATTCGTTGCTGATACATGGGAACATTTCGATCACGATTTTACTCGGTCCGAATTCGGTCGACTGCGATCCGCGCATCTCAACCGCGACCGTAGGCTGTTGCGCGCACTGTCATGCTGTCATATGCTCAACCAGCAGTATCCAGGTGGCTGGACCTCGCAGCCGCGACCATTCTTAAATCGCGATAAACAAATTTTCACCCCAAACGGATCGATAGCGATCGGAAGCGCCCGTGTGACACTGGTATTATGAAATAGCATCCATAGCTTTTGCAAAGGTTATGACCCAAGGGATTTCAGTTCTACAGTCCAGTGCTATACTTCTGGACATGTTATGCCGATGTTTTTCGCAGTTCAACCGCGCTTACTGGAATTTTGATATATCAGTCAGACAATATTTGATAGCGTCGTGTATGTGAAAAAAAAAATCGCAGGGGCTCTTTCCCAACATTGCATCTGTTTGCGATGATCGTATGTAATGAACACAAGCAGCCTGAAGAGGACTCGTTGCATTTCATTTGGAAGCTAGAACTCGCTGTATATAGAAGTAGTTTTTATGCAGGTGTCTGCGAATTTTTGTTCCATCTTTTAAGGGAAGAAAAGGCAAGAACGAAAACAAAAAAGTGATCCTATCAGTGATTCTTCTACAAAGGGCTACAATATACTGCAAACTGTAAAGCTACAGCCATAATAAACAGGTAAAAATAACTGCTCACTGCTAAAAGTTTGTACAAAGTAAGCAAGGCACTGAATTATTTATTAACTGAACAAAATATCTGAAGTTGGTCGCCGGAGAGACCGTTCATCAACAGTTATAAAGAGAAGCGCCTAGAAACAGTACACAGCCATACCATCTAAGCAAGGCACTTTGCATATACAGAAAGCAAACTAGTTGCAGTGTCTTAACTTCAACAATTTTTTTCGTTGCCTTTGTGCCTCTCTGTCTTTGTTTAGCCCTTTAACATAAAACGTAATTCTTAGCAAAACATAAACAACAATCCACAGCCTGGTTGCTGCCTCGTGTTCGGGGCAACCAAGTTTTGGCAAGGCAACTGAACTGAAGCAACTTAAGCACGATTAGTCGCTGCGACTTTCAGTTCATTTGCTCAAATCACAGCGCAAACAAAACCAAAGAAACGCGCAGACGCAAGCTAAACACAGTTCACAACACAAGGCTTGGCTGGGCAACTGCAGCAATCCAGCACCTTTACGACAGGAAGCGCCCTCTGGCGGCGAAAAATGGAAGGCAGCGCTGGCGCTGCCACCTCCTCCCATGCGGAGACCCCTCCGCTCGAGACACTAGCCAGTATTCTAGGCACTATAAAAGCACACATGAGCACTGGCTGCCATTTTGGCCTTGTTCTGTTCTCGTGCGGTGGCGTGAGCACATTCGCAGCAGTGAAGTTTTCGTGCGTGGTTTTTATCACCAACACCATGGCAGCAAACAGGCGGTGCCTTCAAGCGGAAAGTTATACTCGCTGCAGAGCAGTCGTCAAATCTTCAAGCCGGGCTGGACTTCGGCGGCTGATCCCGGGCTGGCGTTGCATATGTCTCCTCGCCCAAACGCCAGCCCGGGATCAGCCTGAGCGGGTTCCTGGCAATAAATGTCGTTTGCGTGCTGTACCTCTTGTTCGCAGTTGTTTTTTCGGCCGGCCTACAATCGAGGTAAGTTTTTTTTTTTTCTGTGGCCTTCAACTTTCGGGTCTCGGCTTAGAATCGTGGCCGGCCTAGATTCGAGTAAATACGGTATATTTTAGTACCGTAAAAACCCGCGTATAGTACGAGGTTTTTTTCCCAGCGTCCTAAATTTCCGCCTCGTACTATTTGCGGATCCGAACAAAAATTTTCGAAGTTGCTCGAAGTTTTGGTTTCGTTTTTGCGGCGTGGCTACGGCTTGGCTTTGCTATTGGCGCGTGGCTACGGCTTGGCTTGGTTACTCTCGACAAACGACGTCACGACGTCGTTTCTTTGTTGATCCGTTGGGTGCGCCGGGTTGTCGCGGTGTGCCGTGCGCCTGTTGACAACGCACGTGCTCGCATGTAAGGCACGCTTCGTGAAGTGGATATTGTTTTAGGGAGCACGATGTCACGGTCTCGAAAACAGTACTCGGCTACTTTCTAGCGATTTTAGCTGAGGAGAACATCGGCTACGGTGCGGCTGGGAGGCAGTTTGGTGTCGTCGAAGGAAGCATTCATGGATGGCCACAACAGAAAGAAGCCCTTTTCGCGTGCAGCGGAACGCGACGAAGCTTTCGCGGCCGCTTGATGGTTGTGTAAACAACCGTTCAAGGACGCAGTCAAGCGGTCCTACGCAGAGTGGATGCGCTTAGGTGAGCCTGCAGTGACGCCAACCGGGCGGCTGAAGCGGGCTTAAGAAGTGCGGCATCTCGAATGCCCTCGATGGCATGGAAGATGAGTACATTTGGGATGATTTGTCGGACAAAGAAATGTCTGAAGAAAGCGCTACTGAAGAAGAAAGTAATTGAAGTGAAGTGCGGGATGCGATTTGAATAAATGTCTTCTATGAGCTTGTGTTACTCTTATTATACGCGGGTGAAACTTTTTTTCCCCATTTCGCGTCTCTAAAACTTAGCCTCGTATTATATTCGAGTTCGTATTGTACGCGGGTTTTTACGGTAAACCCTCCCTTGTATTTGCTAATTTCTGGGCAGAAATATCTGAGAAAAATGGTCAGTATTTCAAAAAGTTGATGTTTTGAGATAACTGGCAGGAGAGGAGGAAGACTGCTACGCTATGCTGCCGGGCTATCCGAGTGCCAAGTGTGAATTCATGGTACCCTGTGTGCGTAGCAGAGGGAAATAGCGCTCACGCAGACTGCTGCTTCTCTCATTTGTAGCATCCTTTGGGCTCAGTGGCGCGTAAAACGCCGCAACAAATCAGAGACCAAGAAAAATTTGCTTCCATGCTGCGATAGCCGAGGTGCAATGAATATCCCTTAAACTGCTTTTGCAGAGGACTTTGTATTACCCAGGCCTGGTAACAGGTGGCAATTTCTTTTTTCTTCTTGAGTTCAGATTGTGATCTAGCCTAGTGTTTTCGGTAACCAAAAATTGCCGACAGTCCTCTTCAAACGCGGCAGTGAAACATGGTTAGAAGCATTTCAAACTTTGCATTTAGGTATTTCAAGTTTAGTCACCTGTGCCAAGTTGGCGTCAGCATAGCTGGGATGCAGCTTCCTCTTAGCACCTTGTCCAGAAAATGATGGACATGCTGATCGCACAGCTTTCAGGGAACCAGTTTTGTTGAGGCTCACAAGTCAGTGTGTTGTCACTTGATGCTTCAGCGTTCACTCAGTAAGCTAGTTTGGAATGGAAGAAGAAAGTTTGCCCGAAAAGAACCAAAGCGTTAGAAAGCTAGGGCGACACTACTATTTGTTATACGGAGGTGTCACAGAGAGAGAGGTTCCATGCCTTAAAGGGTATGAGTGTATAAATAATGGCATATTCTGGTAGTTGGCACCCTATAACATCAATAACGAGGGATCTGCGCCCAGTTTAGGCAGGAGTTTATATTTTATTTCGGCGTTAAAAGTCGCGTAAAAAAGCATGGTGGCGACCCCCAACGTTCATTTTGTTCAAGAAAGTGGTAGTCTTTTTTTTGTAGAAGCATAAGTGAATATACTACGTACCATTTGTATGCCCCAATGTCAGAGAAACGCACGTTTTGTTCTAGTAAACTGTAGAAGGCGTACCGCCGCTCGCTTTTTCTGTAAATCACATGAATATTTATAGTTACACGTACGCAAAACGCAGGCACATTCCCACTTTTAGTTCAGCGTATGCTAGCAGAGACGCAAAAATAAACTCAGCCTATAGTGGCGCCATCTGGTTGTCAGGACGGGAACCATTGCTGTAAACAAACCGACTCTCCACTTAAGCCTAGGAGCGGCAGAATCGTCACTCTAATTATTAAAATAAAGCAAATTTATCTCTTATGTTTTCTTATAGGCGAGATGAGACGAAGCGAAAGACAGGCGCCCCATTTATGGCCAGTGAACGCACTGAAAAAGGCAGCAACAACGAGAATTCAGTCCGAAGCGAGAGAGTCCGGCTTCGACGGGCGCCGCCATGTTTGTCACCGCGCGGGGGAAATCCAGATGGTTGCCAGATGAGACTACCATCTCATACAGATGTGTTCCCACATTAATAAATTCTATTTTAAAATGTTCTACCGCACTCCTTGGCACCACAGCTGGCTAAACGGTAATTTGAGTAAAGAGCTATCGATTGCCGCAAAGAAAATATGGTCAATAAAATTCAGTAGACTGACCCTTTAAGCATAATCGGTTTGACAGCTTTGCCTTATTCTTTTAAGGGGGGAAGCTGGTCTTAGAAAAAAATTTTTATTAATGAATGAAGGAAGGAAGGAATCTTCAAGGAACGTGAATTTTTGTGTGCTGATTCCAAATATGTAATTTAATTTTATGTAAAACAAGTCCTTGTACACTTATATAATATGCTATCTAACTTTTTGCCGAGAGCTTTCAATAAATTTTACAGCAGGAAACTTGCTAGGACACATGCCATTGGCTTGTCTTGACATCAAACTATGCAAAAAGGACAAAATTGTTATCCTGCCTATCATAGAAGCTGACCTACAGGGTTTTGAATTTGACACTTCACAAACAGGAAGAAACGGATAATTTTCAAAATCCTATAACTCGCCTTCTATAGACAAGAGTCATGTTTGTAAACAAAGGTGGCGCTGCGGTCGGCAGCGACGCGGGGTGTAGGCAAAAACGTAGCATGCCCGCCCCGCGGCAACCGATGCTGCCTTCGGAACCAACTCGCGTGCGCGCATATTTCAAAGCTTGCGCGTCGCTCATGGTTGGAAACATTTCCGTTGGTGACCGGAGAGCAGTTCAGCACTTCTTCAACCTGTTCGCCAGATGGAATTATCTGGCGAAGCGCTGCATAGGCTTCCTTCTGCGCTCCTATATTTGGCAGCAACAGCGCAGCTACGGCGGTCAACTAGGTTGACTTATTTATTGAAACCGAGAAAGCATGCGGTATACAGGTCTGCAGTCTCAACATTTGGGGCGATACAGCATACCCGATCGCTAAGTGCAAGAAGAAGGACAACGGGATGCACGACACGAGGCAGCTTTCCCATGACTAACTTTTGTGATGTGCCTGCTCTCGTCCAGCCACTTCAGTGTGGAGAACGCCGAACACTACTGGACACTGAAGCCATGCAGTTACTTTGTATGAGTCATGCAAATGCGATCTTCATTGGTAATGTCTGGAAAAAAATGCTTTTTATTCGCTTGGCTTTTAGAGAAGTGTGCAGGCGAATGGATAGAAGTTTACCTCGAGCTACAACGAAGTTAGGTTTGCTCAGCAGAGCTAAATATTTTAAGTCATTCTGCTTGCAGGCCTTATTCTGCTTGATAACTGGTTTTTGGTCCGGTATTTGCTGTTTTCGCCAGGTTCTGATTGACCAGCAATTGTAAAATTCAGGTAATATGGGAAATAACACTGCATGATTTTGCCGACACCTTAGCGACGTTTAATCGTTTTCTAGGATAGGTGGTGAAAAAACGTACATGTTGAAGCTTGTGGAAGTGAAAATAGAGAAAAAACTATGCATCGTATATTCCTACTAGTACCGGACTACAGTGCTGTTCCAAATGTCGTGCTTAGTGGCCCGATGAATGCTGAAGGCGACTGGCAGCAGCTGTTCTTTTTTTTTTTTTTTAGCGCGAAGAGATGCCCGGGACGTAGTCTGGGTGACAACCATCTGAAAACGGTCTCCTGCGTTCAATTTACGGCCACACCTACAGGGAATGTCACGTCCAGACTTCTCGTATTGAGAGTCCGACAGAACGCGAACAAGCTGCAGACGTTGATTCTTTCACTGTTCGTCGTGCGACTGAAGAGCAAACATGCAAGTTAAAAGACTCAAACTATCATATTTCGATGCAGAAATGCAATACTAGCGGCACAGCCGATCCGTCGCCGAACTTTTCCTACTCCACGGCCGCTGCTCGTTGCTTTGGCCCATATCTAAATGCGATGAACTTGTGGAAACTTGTGCCGCTGCCTTTCTTCAGCATTGTGGTTCAACCACCCGCACCACACATCGCCGGAATATTGCAAAATGCGTTCAGAAACGCTCAGGCGTGGAATACCCAAGGCACACGGTACCAGCTTTTGCCTACACAACGAAAGTCACTGCTGACTCCAGCGCCGCTGCATCTCCGTGACATCACGGCTTGACACTTGTCTATAACAGGCAGGATGATAATTTTACCCTTATTGCGTAGCTTGATGTCAAGAGAAACCAATGGCGTGCATTCTAACAAGTTCCCTGAAGTATAATTTCTTTCAAACTCTCGGCAAAAGTTACCTCCTAACATATTGCATAAGTGCACAAGGACTTGTACATAAAATTAAATTACATATTTGGAATCGGCACGCAAAAATGCATGTTCCCTGAAGATTTTATAGCTGTGACTTCATTAATAAAAATTTATTTCTAAGACCCTCTTCCCCCTTTAAATGCTATTTTTTGTTTTTTTCAGAAATGGTGTTGAAGTCTTGTCGCCATTGTTTTTGCAGCTCCTCTGCAGGCCCTTCCTCGTCATCAGCGGCGTCCTCTTCCGCCAGTCGGGGTCCTCCCCCGGCGCTGGGTCATCCGGATGTGTCGGTGTCGCTCGTGTCGCTCCTCGCGAGGCTGCAGATGTCGCTGCAGAGTCTGAGCAGTGCCGCTCTCACCACGGCTGTCGCTCGTGAGCAGATCCACCAGGTGAGGGAGGGCTCATGGGCTCAGATTTACTGGCTGAGTCTGTCCATACCACGAATTCCGCTTCACAAGGATGCATCACGTTGGGCTAGGTTAAAGGGACACTGAGGAGAAATTGAAGTTGGCTTGTATCGACAGAACACCAGCTCCTGATTACAAAAACGCCACTCATACTGACAACAAAGCTCTTGTAACGTAGAAAAGACCAAGAATCAAAATACAGGTATCGCCGCCACAGGCCAAACTCGCAAGTACAAGCGTGGTGACGTCATAGGACAAAACAGTGTTGCTAGAACCAATGGTTCTAAAAACACTAGAACACGAGAAGTCGCGAATCACTGAGGCGCAGCCAATGCATGCGCAAATCTCCTTGACGTCGCCAGATGGCGCCATGTGCCCGGCAGCTACGCGCACGCCTGAAGCATCGGGACCAATCAGCGCCTGCTCACCGGCTAGGCGGGCTCCCGGTATTCCGCTAGCGGTAACAAGGTACACGGTATGCTAAAGGTGTCTATTTGCTAGAACTTCGTTGACGACTTCGAGAACGGGACTCCATCGTGACGCTGGCAAAACGCCGGTGCAAACGTAAACGAAGCGACTGTAGCGACGGCCGCAATAGCCGTAGCGGTAGCTTTCTTTTCGGCTACTGCTAGGCCGCACTGTTGGCCGCCAGAAATCACGGAGTCTGCGTTACGTCATGTTCACGTCATGTTTCACGTCACTTAGTCCTGTGTCGTCATAGGAGAATCCCAAGTTTGAATCAGAGCGGCGGGAAAAACTTTCAACTTCGAATCCAAATTTATTAGAAATAAATGCATCTTTCGCTGCCGGCCAAGTGCCAACAAAGCCATGACATGCCGAACTATCGGATTTTGCTATAAAAAAAATATTAATAGTGCTCTCCTCACTGTCCCTTTAAGGAGCTTAGCAGTACACAAAGTTGGGCTAGTTGATTCATCGTGTAAAATATTAGCACAAGAAAACAGGACAAAGAGAGGAAGACAGCATGGTCACTCGTGTGGCTTGCCTCTCGGCGTCCCGTTTTCTTGCGGTAGTATTTTACGTAGGCAGGTTTGCTTTGATTGGGGCTAGGCTAGTTTTGCTGTGTTGGTTTTTCTGCTTCAGCTTTAGTCCAGGTTGCTCTGGCATGCATTTTCTCTTTTAATGCATTGTGTGTCCACAAAAGTCGCGGCGTCCGTTGCCGTCCATGGCTTGAAATTCAGATGATGCAGTACACCGGTGTACGATGTCGCAACGCATGTAAGTGAACATGTGTAGTCATGAATGATGAAATGTAACATACTCTGACATATGAAATTCATGACTGATATTCATAGTCATGACTCATAATCATTCTGTAGCTTGTCATGTCAGGGGTGTGGCCCTCACACGTGTACTATACACATTTTAATATGGTGAGCACATATCTGTTTCTTTTCTTTAATGTATTTTTTTTTATTTGAAGCGCGGGTGTTATAAAACTGCGTGGGAGAGGGGGCGACTGATATATAAAGTATCAGGGTCATTGAGGTCAAATTGAAACTAGCTTGCGTCAGTTGCATGTTTCAAAGACATAGATGCTCCTTTCACTGAAAATGACCTTGTATAAGCAGGACAGTGCCAAAATATGAAATGTAGCTGTTGCCACCATCTGCGGTTTTCACAAGCGACCTGCGACTTCATGGAGGCTAGGTCACACGGCTATAGACTTCCAAACTGTGGTCATGAACTACTTTGTGACGGGAAAAAAAAAAAGAACCTTTTTCAATATCATTTTCTCTGCAATAAATGCATCTTTTGCTGCTGAACAAGCATTAATTTAACTGCAAAGAGTCAAGCAGTCGTTTTGGTTAAGAAAAAAATTTGGTGCAGTTATTCTCAGGTTCCCGAACTGTGAGCACCTCAGTTGAGAGCACCTGAATAAGGGCACCTGAATTGAGAGCACCTGAATCAAGGGCACCTGAATCGAGGGCACCTGAATCAAAGGCGCCCGAATAGAAGGCACTCGAATCGAGGGCACCTGAACTGAGGGTACCTGAATCAAAGGCGCCCGAATGGAGGGCACTCGAATCGAGGGCACCTGAACTGAGGGTACCTGAATCAAAGGTGCCCGAATGGAGGGCACTCGAATCGAGGGCACCTGAACTGAGGGTACCTGACTCAAAGGCGCTTGAATGGAAGGCACTCGAATCGAGGGCACCTGAACTGAGGGTACCTGAATCAAAGGCGCCTGAATGGAAGGCACTCGAATCGAGGGCACCTGAACTGAGGGTACCTGAATCAAAGGCACCCGAATGGAGGGCACTCGAATCGAGGGCACTCTAATCCAGGGCACCTCTAATCAAGGGCACCCTAGTCTAGGGCACTGTAATTGAGGGCCTCCTAATCGGTGACGCTCTAATCGCTTTCATATCAGGCGTTTGCATGTCTAAACTAGCCACCGTGTGTGTGATTACTTGTGTCGATGGTGAATATTTGTATCTGTCTGCGTCTGGGCAGGTGCGGGTCCGCATCACTGAGATCCTGGAGCGCCTCTCGAACGTGAGTGGCTACCGAGCTCGCCTGACCAGCCTCCGGGAAGAGATCTTCGAAGGTACGTTGGTGCCTGGCTCTCGTGCGGTGTCCCATTTACTGGCTGCCTTGCTGCGTTGTTTGAGTGGGGCTGCTGTTATGCCGGGCACTGTGGCTGCCCTGTGATTAGCACCGATGTGCCTGCAGCCAGAGGCAGAGAACAGCACGGTTGGTTGGTGGTGACCCTCTGCGACAAAATAGTGGGGCACTATGCAAGTGCGGCGGATAGGGAGATAGAGATGCATGGGATGAATGTTGGCTAGCAGTTTTCAACAGCGATGCTGTTTAAGCCAGAGGTAGGTTGTTCCGTTGGTCGTGAGCAGCGGTGGCTTTGTTCGCAGTAATGAAGTCACCCACAGACGCCTGGCGCCCCCTGTCGAAGGGAACGGCAACTATTGTATTAGTTGTCGTCCGCTCCGACAGGGGGCGTCAGGCGTCCTGTGGGTGGTACTGAAATTTGTACGTACTGCTGATGACTGAGTGTTCGTTGATCTTGGGGGGCGGGGTGCTATAGACGACAACAGATAGAAATGGTGACGATGATCACGGTTAACTTAGTCAAACCAAACTCAAGCAGCATCGCTGTGTCATCAGTCTTACACGAGAGTGTAATCTGCCCTACAATTTTTTTTTATAATTTTTTTTTCTTCACGGACCCTTCTTCACTCTGCTGCAGCTGGTTTTAACATAGTTTTGGCGCACAGCCTTCATGGGATGCTGTGATGAAAATTTATTTTGCCTGTATTGATGCTCTGCTGCCATTTCAGGAAAAGGGAAGGTGTTTTGTAAGCTTGCTTGATCTCTGGGGTTAGGTTGTGCAGTGAAAAAAATTGGGTATCGGACTCTCATTAATGGACTTGGCTTAATTCGAGCTTCAGGTTTTTTTGAAATGATGCTTTGGTTTTGTCAGTGTCAGGCGTATTAATAAGGCTTCTCTTAATTGAACTCCGCATTTAAAAACAAATTACCGTATAAACGCATGTAAGGGCCGCACTCGTGTATGGGCCGCACCCCGCTTTCCCGAAGGAAATATTAAAAAAAAAATAAATCCGTGTAAGGGCCGCACCCGAACTTTCCATGACCCAGGCGGTAATAGCCTTCTAAATGCACGCGCCGTGGCCTCCGCGATCGGCTCCGGCTGCGAACAACGGTGCGCTCGATCGCCGAGGGCTTGATCGCGGAGGGCAAGCACACGCACAAGAGCTTCCAAAAACCGCCCATGGATGGCGCCCAAGGCCGCAGTCATCATCATAATCTTCAGCATCAGTATCGCCAGCTCCAGCCTTTATGGCATGTAAGCGTGTGTGTCGTAGTTGTGGCGGTTGTGGCTTTCGCGTGCTGCCGCCGAGTAATTTAACTTTAGCACGATTGACAAGCACCTTATCAGCTACACGGCTGGGAGTTAGCTCTCGAACACGGCAAGCGTGCGGCGGACAGGGAATTCGTCGTGGCCGAGAAGCGCGTCCGATGATCGTGCAACCAAAAGGGTGCATTGAGAAACAAACTGCAAAAAGTGCGCTTTCCGAGGCAAGCCGTGCGAGTTTCCAGAACTGGAAGAAGAGCTGCCCTGCCATGTGATGAAAGTGCGGAACAACGGCTACGCGTTGACAGCGGACGTGCTGCGCGGCTGTTTGGGATGAGCGTGCACCAGAGCACAGCACCAGCTCAAGAGTCGAAATACTCCGCGAGTGACGATTGGACGTATAATAAATGCCGCTCATTCCCTGATTGGTGTGTTCTTACTTTAAAAAACATTTTTTTTCCTACATCGCGTGTATGGGCTGCACCCCTAAAATTGGCCCCTGAATCTATACGGTATCAATCCCCTTTGAGTTTGAGTTACTAAGTGTTGACTCTATTTAAACTTGGCATTTTCAAGTTCCTGAGGCCACCGGCCGACACGGATAGTCTGACGCGAGTGTAATCTTTGGTGTATTGGCACAAATATCTGGTATTTACCAGAAAGTTTTTGTCTGGCACGTTTACTCACACAGTTTAATAACCTTCTGGGAATGCTGGCCCAAGTGTCCGCGATCCAGCCATAGATTCTCCCTACTTCATCTAGACCATGTAGTGGGGCTTGACACGGTGCAAATACTTTCAGCAGCTATGATTACTTTTCTCTTAAAATCAGCCAAGTACTGTGTTTGTGGCCCTGACATCGTGCGAGGTGCATTTATCCGGCTTCCGATAGTGTCAGTGTTGCAACATCAGCGTGGTGAATTCACATGAAAGTGAAAACAACCAACCAGGGCCACTGCTAGAGAGCGCCTCATGTCGCTGGAAGCCTGGTGGTGGTAGTGTTGAATAACAGCGAAACTGGAATTGCTGATTTGGGCTAAAAATGCCTTGGATCTGCATATATAATAATGCAAGGCAGAAGTGACATGTTGTAATGGGGAAAAAAAAAGAAACTCTTATTTTCCTAAAGTGTTTACACGAATCGCTGCTTCTTCACTCATTATCACTTGACTCTTTAAGATATGCTAGCTTAAGTATTTTAGTGAATTAGAAAGATAAAGCAGCGTTTATATCACAGCCTTTAGGCTCGCTTGGCCTGTTCGCTAAACTTTGATGTCACGCACATAATTCAGCCATTGAAACAGAAGCTGCATGAGAGAAGTGATTGAATAATAAATTATTTACTAATCGTGAGTGAATTGCACACCACTGTCCATGCGTGCTAAGTCTCATGCACCATTTAAAGGAAGATAATATGATTGCTAATGTTTTTTATGCGTAGCATATTGCAATCACACAGTTCAGCCCTTGGGCGCAGCCGGGCAGCCACCAAACCACTTGAAAAAAAAAAGAAAACAAAAAAAAAGACGCCTGAGCATGGTGGTGGTTGCCACCGCCCCCGTTTCAAAGGGGGCGCTCCTATCCATCCATCCATCCATACGTCACGGAGGAAAAGCTGCTGAGAAAATCGAGTGCCGCCAAGCAATACCTCGCGCAAAAAGACCGCGCAATATGCAACGCATTCTTGGCTTAACCAAGCTAAGCCTGGGCATCTTTTTTTCTTGGTCTCCAACAATTGAGACTTGCACGATATTTCGAACTTCTCTGAGGAACCGTCACACACCTCATAATAATGTGTACATTTTCAAGACCAGTTATTTTGGACTCTCTGGAGTTCAAAAGTTAGACTTTTGGACCAATGTATACGCCAGGTGTACTTTGCTGCTTGTTTTTCAAGTGAAAGTCTACGTTTTCCAGCTTAATAGTGAAGCGCGTGGGCATCGTTGTCACAGCCAACCGGTTCTCTGATGCCATGAAAGGCGCCATCTTGGCTTTGAACGAAGTCCATCGAACGGACTGCCTTGAATAGCGTTGGCTATTTTTGTTTCATCGTTGCTACTCGAGGTACTGCCATGCTCTTTGCTGCCATCTGGATGGCTTAAGACAATGTCACCCACGGTGCGGGGCAGATGGGAGGGGGGAGGGGGGGGTGCAGTGCGTGCATTCGTTTGCCGCATGACCTGTGGCTGTGTCACACTGTCTGGTACCAGGATGTGAGGTGATGCAGACATGATGAAACCATGACTGGCTCAGGTACGGTCTAGTATTATCGCTTGCAGTACACACGCATATGCAGGCACGCACAGTTCATGTTATCAGTGCACCATTCTCTTTGATTTCTTATAACAGCGCGGAGTTTTTACACAGATGGCAGCACAGAACGGCCACAAAATGGCCAAACGCACATTATAAATGACTCTGATCAAATGTTATCAGCACGCTGTCACATGGGTCTCATATCATCGTCACTCAGCAGGATTCGGTTTCACGGGCGCGTTGTCGCTATGTTTGGTGTCAGTTGTCTGACAGCTGTAATGGAAATTGGCATGATTTTCGAAGCGGGCTGCCTATACCTTGAAGTAGAGGCGAACAATAATCATGTTTGCCTAAGACAACGGAAACCACAGCGCTGCCGCGGACTTCGGCATGGACTGACCCTGCGTCATAGGGTGGTAGGAAGCAGCGGGACCACATTTTCAGAGGCGCCGCAGCACGTATGGAGTTCATAGGGCTGTGCAAGGGCTGGCATCTCTAACTTCTAAAAAGGAGTCGCCAAGTTTGTTTGCAGCAAATGATGCAAGGGCTTTGCTGTCACGGCCGATGCAATCCAGATGGAAGCAAAGGAGATTGCAACAATGATGTAATTTCCTGCAGGGTGTTCCATGCGAGCCAGGGTTCGACAGGGTGTTCTGTTATGGGATATGGAGAGGAGCGGCTCAAACGATGTGAGGGACTGTAATGGCAGTGATAGCGACTGAGTACTAGACAGAAGTGGTGGGTTACACTGCTTGCATCTATTTTTGCACGAATGTTTGTCAAAGAAAATGTTGTTTCTTCTTGCGCCCGTCTTGTCGAGATATCGCCGAGGAAAGTAGGAGGGGGGGGGGGGGGGGGGGGGGTCCATTTAGGTTTTTCGAATCTTAGCACCCCACCCCATTTTGGGCATCGGAAAAAGAAAATGGGTGCTTAGAATCAAGTAAATACTGTAAGTGCCTGTGCCATCTTGGTCCTGTACTTTGTGATCTTGGTGTAAAATCTTGTTACAAGAGACATAGTTACAAGAGACACTTGGTTATGAGAGACATTTGAAAGTGTTTTGGTTGGTTTTCCTATATTTGCCATGTTAACGACACCACATACAAGAGATATGGTTACAAGAGACACTCGGTTACTAAGGGCAACTGTTTTGTGTCCCTAGAGTAAATTCTTCACTATTTAGAAGAGACGCAACCCAGATATGTTTACGCAATGTGGCCGACATCGTACCAACTCATATGCGCTGCACTTTTCATTCCCTTTCCTCAATTCATGTCACACATCACATAGGGGCGGTTACTGTCTCGCTGCACCAAAATTGCCTTATCACAGACTGCGTTTCCTCATCAAGAATCGTGAACTTCCTCTTCGATCCCGGCCGCGGCGGTTGAATTTCTTTGGAGGAGAAATTCTAGAGGCCCGTGTACTGTGCGATTCCAGTGCACGTTAAAGAACCCCAGGTGGTCGAAATTTCCGGAGCCCTCCACTACGGCGTCCCTCATAGCCTTAGTCGCTTTGGGATGTTAAACCCCATAAAACCAAACCAAACCAAACCTCTTCAGCTACTTCACGGTTACAGCCGCGACGATGTATTCAACGTGGATGAACTTATCTAGTCCAGCTCCTCAGTGTTAGAATTTTCGGTTACAAGAGAGCTTGGTTATAAGAGATGTCTTTCTTGGGGCCCCTTGAGTGTCTCTTGTAACTAGGTTTTACTGTACTTCCGATTGTCTACATGTACAGACTACCCCAGCTATCCACGTCAGTCCACTCAAAGGGCCACTTGTAAGAGTGACCACTACAGTGCCCACCTCGCATTCCCTAGCATTGCTGAGGAATACGGAGGAGCAGGTGGGCAGTGGGCGTTGAGAACATGATCGGGGTCCTGAGTTGTGAGCGCGGCTTGCGCCGTTCTCGCAGCGGCCGCGGCGGCTGGTCGCTGGTCGAGCCGGTCGGACAGTGGCCCGTCCTCCCGGGAGGGCGTGGCGGCCGAAAGTGGTCAGCCACGCGCATCATCCTCTGTCGCAGCAGCAGCTGAGGAGCGCCACCCGGCCGCCGCCCGAGGAGGAGGGGGGGAGCAGCAGCATGAGGAAGCGGGGGACGAGGCCACGTTCAGCCAGCACTGGGACCTCGCCTACTGCCTCTGGCTCGTTGGTGAGCGCACACCGACAGGGCCTTCATTGTGGAGCGCATGTTATAACTTGCTTGGTGTTCATTCCATCCCCGTAGTTGCTCTTGCATTAAAGGGACACTGAGGAGAAATTGAAGTTGACTTGCATCGACAGAATACCAGCTCCTGATTACAAAAACGCCATTCATACTGACAACAAAGCTCTTGTAACGTAGAAAAGAGCAAGAACCAAAATACAGGTATCGCCGCCACAGGCCAAACTCGCAAGTACAAGCTTCATGACGTCATAGGACCAAACAGTGTTGCTAGAACCAATAGTTCTAGCAACACTAGGACACGAGAAGCCGCGAATCACTGAGGCGCAGCAAATGCATGCGCAAATCTCCTTGACGTCGCCAGATGGCGCCACATACCCGACAGCTACGCGCGCTCCTGCAGCGCCGGGACCAATCAGCGCCTGCTCACAGCGGTATGGGGGCTCCCGGTATTCCGCTAACGGTAACAAGGTACACGGTATGCTAAAGGTGTCTATTTGCGAGAACTTCGCTGACGACTTCGAGAACGGGATCCATTGTAATGCTGGCAAAACGCCGGTGCAAACGTAAACGAAGCGACGGCCGCAATAGTCGATAGATGCCTTCAACGTGCGGCCGGCGGTAGCTTTCTTTTCGGCTGCTGCTAGGCCGCACTGCTGGCTGCCAGAAATCACGGAGTCTGCGGTACGTCATGCGCACGTCATGTTTCACGTCACTTAGTCCTGTGTCGTCATAGGAGAATCCCAAGTTTGAATCAGAGCGGCGGGAAAAACTTTTTCAACTTCGAATCCAAATTTATTAGAAATAAATGCATCTTTCGCTGCCGGCCAAGTGGCAACAAAGCCATGACATGCTGAACTATCGGATTTTGCTATAAAAAAAATATTAATAGTGCTCTCCTCAGTGTCCCTTTAATTCACTGGAATGGGATTACTTTTGGCTGAGGGATTGGAGTCATGTGCTTTAGTGTACAGTTACAAGCGGTGCTCTCACTTCCTCCCTACTTTGTGGTCAAGGGTGAGGTCAGAGTTGCTCCAACAAAGGTGCAAGCCATTTCAGTTTCAGTTAACAGGTGCACCTATCAGCGTGAAATTTTCACTGCTGTAGAGGATGGTATGCTTGCAGCAAGAGGTTTTTACAAGTTTGTAGGATCTCTGTAGAAATTAGAGGTGTGCAGTTATCAAATTTTTGGTTCGGAAGTGAATAGGAGTACTAAAAATTGGTTGCGAATTGAATTGAATATTTTCAAATATCAGCACGGGTAGTTCAAACTAAACACAGATGCTTTTCCACTGAACACAGATATGAAAGGAACAGCAAACAAATATGTTTTCACCCATCATTAGCATAATTCACTAAACCTGTGAGGCTTGCTAGGCATTAAATGAGGGAATGGGAGTCATGTAGTTACAGTAGTAAATATTATTTTATAGACTCGTGCTGACATTTCTTTGGAAAACAATTCTGTTCAGTTAGAAAAAGTCTAAAATCACAGTTTGGTTTAATAAGTTTGGTTTTAAAGAGGCCAAACACCTCCTCACTGGAGGAGGGATGTCACCGGTCAATTATCGGTGGGCCAGGGCAAAAGGCACTGCTGGCAAAAGGCAACAAGATGGCTCGCAAAATGGGACACCAATGCAGCAACAGGAGCTGCAATGTGAGTGTGACCACTCCTTTCCATACTCCTTCGTGATGCCTGAAGGCACAGCGCCAGTTGTGGAATAATGCCCCAAGCGATGCGTGCCCCATTTTCACCACTATCTTGTGCAATAGTTTGTGTGATTTTCCTATCTGCAGAGGAGTGGCCGACTTGCTTATGGGCCTCTGGATCACAGGAGGCAGCACTGGTATCTTGGTCCTTCCTTCTTCTCTTTTGCAATGTGTGCTTGTTTCCATGATGCTTGTCCCTGTATCTGGGAGGGATCCCTTGAAGCAGGTCCTTTCTTGATGCCTCATGGAACTTGTAATCACTAGGATCTGCAGCTCTGTAAATACATACGGCGACAGAGACTTTTTAAGTGTCTTTTTAGCCTGTATGACAACAGCTGTGCTTCTAGGCACTAAAATATGGGCTGTTTTCCGATTCCAATTTGTTTTCTGAGCGTACCTTGTTCCTCATGTGCTTTTGTTTTTGTCTCCTTCTTTCTTCCTTGACATTTCAGAGATGAGCCTGCAGCTGACACGCCAGATGCAGCGGATCCTGGCTGCTGACTACCGCCTGACGCAGCTACACCTCAATGCCACATCCTCTTCTGGTGGGGCTGCCTCCGCGACCACCACTGCCACCACTTCATCCTCATCTAGCCCCCCTCCACTCTTCTCTCCGTTCGCGTCCCAAGCGAGTCGCACCCGCCACTCTTCACCGCCACAAACGCCGCCCAGCAGCGCTTCCGCCGCTGCGTCCACCTCGAGGAGTCGAGCTTCACCACCTGTGGTGCCAAGCGTCTTCTCGACCCCACCCTCTGCGCGCCGCTCGACGGAGTGCCCCAGGCTGAGGAGGCATGGCCTCCGCCGCCACCGCCACCATCGCAGGCACTACCGGCCCTTTTTGGGCAACACCGCCGACCACGAGGGCTCGTCGTCCTCCTCATCGGACTCGCTGGACTCGTCAGATGAGGACGACCTGGACTTCGGGCGCATGCGCGTTGATCCATCGCCTGGCGAGGAATACTCAACATCGATGCAGGGGCGGGGCCTGTCTGCAGTGGGTGGGGTGATGGGGCGGAATCGCTTCTGGCCTGCCTCTCCACCGCCCTCTGGGCTTGAAGAGGACCCGTCCGTTCCAGAGGTGGGGGACTACTCGCCTGTATTGCACATACTTGCACGAGAGCTTTCACTCCACTTCTCAGCTGCTCTGCATGGGCAGCTTCGTCATTGAAGAAACAGTGATCTCCAGCAATTTTAGTTCACATAGTGAATGCTGTGTTATAAAGAGGTATCAACTGGCTTCTGTTTTAGCTTGGTGGCCATGACCACAGGAACTAAAAATGTCACTACTAAGGCTCGGCTTGTTAAGAGGACATGGAAGACAAATTGATGCTGGCCTGCACTGACGGATTACTATTTTCTAAAGACATAGAGGCTAGTTTTCTTTAAAACAGAGCTTTTATAAACTAGAAAACACGAAAAAATGAACGGCCGTCAGTGGCCATTTTTCATGAGCAAAGTGCAATGATGCCTGTGCACTTTCCTTGGATGCGGATCTCTGAGGCCAGGTCATACTGCCATTCACCTCAGACTGGCGATCACGGAGTTCCTTCCGCTTTTGACGTCACCAGTTTTAGCCAGTTCCTGGAAAAAAAAAAAAAGAATGCTGCATTTCTAAATTCATTTTTCTGAGCAATAAATTTCTCTTTTGCTGCCGAACAAACTTCAACGTATAGCCACAAAGTGCAAAGCAATCGATTTCTATAGAGATAAAAAATTAGTTGAAGTTCCTTTTAGTGTCCCCTCTAAGCTTTTTGCAGTCTTCCAGGCTCGTCGTCAAGGTTGAGGCAAATCCCAGCAGGCTGGAAGCTTGGCAAGTAATGCAAGGAGAACAACGATGTGCGTTGTTCCCCTTGCATTTCTTCCCCAGCTTCCATCCTACCCCGCCGCGGTGGCTCAGTGGTTACGGCGCTCGGCTGCTGACTCGAAAGACGCGGCTTCGATCCTGGCCCCGGCAGTTGCATTTCGATGGAGGAGAAATTCTAGAGGCCCATGTACTGTGCGATGTCAGTGCACGTTAAAGAACCCCAGGTGGTTGAAATTCCTGGACCCCTTCACTACGATGACCCTCATAGCCTGAGTCGCTTTGGGACGTTAAACCACAATAAACCAAACCAAACCAGCTTCCATCGTGATGGGATTTGCCTCACCCCGAAAATGATGCACGTTGTTGAAGGCTGCCGTGGAGTAATGTTGGGCGACTAACCTCATTCATTTAAAACCTGTTGCGTTCGGGGATGTAGCTTCCTGCTCCTTTTGCGTGACCGTTGGTGTCGCGGATTCGTGCAGCTACACGTGTCGCCACCGTCATCGCCTCCACCGGTGCGTCCGACTGCCCCCGTGCCTCCGCGGCCACGCTCCCCGCCACTGCCGGTGATCCTGTCAGGGGCGTCTGCCTCGCGAGGAGGAGTACTGGACTCCCTGTGGGGTCCCCCCGTGCCCTCGGCTGCATACTTCTCGCTCCTGTACGACGGAGGCTTCCGGCCACGGCTCAGTGAGTCTCTGTGCTTCTCTTGTCGTTTGGTTCAGGGCTGACTCAGACACAGTTCCTGTTCTCAGTGCCTCTCTCTCTGCCTGTCTCTCCTTTGCTTTACGTTTTGAAAGGACCCTGCAAACACCTTTTGAGTTGTATAACAACTAGCTAGACTGTGCTGTCATGAACGTATGAGCAGATAATACTTCACATGCGGCAGGGAACCTACAATCATCCTCGAAAGTTGGCGAACTCTTTCCAACGACTTTTTCATACTCTAGTCCTACTCTGTATGACGCGTCTGTGTACGTTTGTTAAGAAATGGCTGTTGGGCAGATTCTTTCAGATGCCATGCAGCTACTGTGGCTGCGGCCGGTCAGTCGCATCGCGCTCGAAAGTTCCACCACCTGGGGATTCCCGCACCTGCTGGCAACCCTGTGGTGGGGCTGAGGGGTTGAGGCCGGCAGTGGAGTGCCCACCTTTAAGAGGGCAGAACGAGAGGTGTGAGAAAGGAGCAGCAATGCTGAAATTCTAATTTCGGCTGCAGATAACTGCACGTCTGCAAAGCGCATTGAAAAAACTATACCTGGGCGATGTTCGTGAACCGGCTTGTGTTCTTTAGCAATCCAGACATACCGCAACTTAACTGGATAGTGTTGCAGGGCCCCTTATGCGGGACTGCCTTTCCTTCTAAGTACAGATATCTGTTATACATGGTCTGTTCTGAAAGTAGTAGGACTCATTTTTTTAAACAAAATATATTCAAGAGAATAATACAAACGATTACAATTTTTCAAGGTAGCACCCTTCCGCACCTACACACTGCTGCCAATGAGTTTTGCAGTTTTCGTACGCCTCCAGGAACGCCTGGACCAGAATGCTGTTTAGCTCCCTCGTCACGGCCTGTTGAACCACCTCTACCGATCCGTGATGTTTCCCCTCGAGCATCGATTTTATTCTCGGGAATAGAAATAAGTCTGGCGGGGCTAAGTCGAGTCTCTAGGGGGGGCTGAGGCAGCGTTGCCGCCTTGTGCTGGGCAAAAAATCGGGGTCCTCATTCACATGATGAAGAAGATCCTACTGGTTGGCCTTTTGCTCCTCTGACAACACTCCCGGCACCAACTTCGTGCACGCTTTCCTCATGGATAAGTTTTCTGTCACGTTCTCAAAAACTTGGGTTAGAGGAATGCTCAAGTCATCAGCAATCATTCTGATACTCATTCTATGATCACTGTTAAAATATTTCACTCGCTACACATTTTCGTTGGTCTTGCTGGTCGAAGGGCGTCTGGAGCGGTCGTCTTCCTCCACTCTTTCCTTACCTTCTCGGAAAAGCTTGTGCCCCTCAAAAAACGCCTGATCTACCCATGGAAGCGTCACCGTAGGCCTCCTTAATCATGTTGTGAGTCTCTTTGCCTGTTTTACCAAGATTTACTAAAAATTTGATCGCGCATCGCTGATCCAGTAAACGCTCTATGATTCTGCGTGACGAGACGTTTCGACAGGGGTTCACAGTACAAGCGACCTCCTCTCTTCAACGGCCGAGAGCCGACTGCCGATTTTCCCCAGCATTCCCAATATCCCCCTTCAACGACCCTGCACGCGCACACCGCCTCTCGTCCACCCGTTCGCCCAGGAAAAAACCAGTCCTACTACTTTCAGAACAGGCCCTGTATACACTGCTGAGGGCTGGGCTGTCATGACGGATAGTCCAGAACTCTATAAGGGTTGTACCCCTGTTGCGCAGCACTCCTCTATAATGCCTTGCGGCTGAGGAGCAAAACCTGAAAGGAGCTGCGTTGTCGGTGTTGCTGAAAGGTGGAGCAGTCAGCAAAGCTGGAGCAGACTGCTCGCTATGCATAAGGTGCTGGAAGGGGAAGTTTCAAAACTGAACCCAAGAATTTCTATTCATTGAGCTGAGCAGTGATTCCATCTCGTGTCTAGAAGTGGCACTTCTCTTCAGCAGCTGTGGATTTTGTTATCATCCTGGCTGCATAGCGCACTTGTTGTAGTTGCACCTTTACTGTCGTACGATCCAAGCGTGACCTTTATAAATATAACCTGTCCAAATTGTTAAACTAGATAAATTTTTTTGTTGTTAGAAGATACCCCCAGGCATTGTCAGCTGCTTAGATTTTTCCTTGTGTGTTTTTAGTTGTTTACACTGGCTCGTGCTGCAGTCGCAGTTTCTGAAGGCCACTCCTTTGGGCTTCAAAGGTCTCGGACGGCTGCCTTGAACTAGGACCCCTCGCGGCAAAGCCGTGTAACTGTGGTGTCACTGAGCAGAAGCAACCTGATTCCCAAGGCCTTAGTGTAGTGTCCAAGGGAGGGGGGGGTTAAAACGTTTGGGAGGATGAAGGCACAACGGAGGGAAAGGGGCATCTTGGTCGTACCGCTGTGTTTAACCATCAATCACATAGTTACAGCTGATGGGACTCTTGGGATCTGAGTGGCTTTATTCCCAATGCTCGAGGGGAAAGCAGCCAAATTTGTGAAAAGCGTGCAGCTATGCCAGGATGCTCAGAGAGGACGGCAGTGCTCTGTGAGCCGAGGTTTGTGCTTGTGACGGGCTGCTTTGTAGACCTGACATACTCACTGGTGTACCAACACTTCAACACCGATATTTTGTTTCTTGTCTGAAAACTGAGTCATAAGAGAGAGAAAAACTTTATTATGGCAAGTGTGTTTAGACCCCCCTTGGGTCCCTGGACCACCGCACGGTCCCACTCTACGTCGGAACGTTCATGTGGTGTTTGGTCATGACGTCGGCACCCCAAAGCACCGCAGCAAGCTGCGATGGCGGGTCCGGAGACGAGAGCACGACCTCCCAGTCCTCCCATCTTGATAACGCGGGCTGTCCCTGCGGGGGAGGATCAGCAGGGCAGCCGAAAAGGATGTGGGAGAGGGTGGCGTGAGGGTCGCCGCACAGGGTGCATGCAGGGGAGGTGCCACAGTAGCGAGATAGCAGCTGAGGGGATGAGAGAGAGCGGTTCTGGAGGCGTCTCCACAGGATCTGTTGGGAGTGGGTGAGGGAGGGGTGTGGAGGAGGGTAAGTCCGACGGTCCAAGCGGGGCATTTGCGTGAGCTCTGCAAAGGTGTGCGCCCGTTCTCTCGAGAAACCTGGATCGAGGCCGTCCTGAGCCCGGCAAATCGAACCTCGGGCCAATTTATCGGCAGCCTCGTTTCCTGGATCCCCAGAGTGAGCCGGCACCCACTGGAGCTCTAACCTGCGTGGTAAGTTTTTGGAGGGGGTGTTCAACAACTCCCAAGCAGGGGCGTGAATCCTGCCTCTCGCGAAGTTGAACAGAGCCGTTTTGGAATCGCTAAAGATGTAGTTTGCATTGGAATGTACAAGGGCTAGGGCGATGGCGGTTTCCTATGCCGCCTCAGGTGTGCAGCCCGAGGGAAGGCGGTGTGTGAGGGGCTGTGCTAGGCCTGGATTGTAACCAACAGCTACAGTTTCATGAGTTGTGCACGCGGCGTCTACCTAAATGGCGTCATAAGGTTGCAGCACTGTATTTAGTGTGGCCATTTTTGAGGTGTTTGTCAAATTGTCAAAACATGTCTTACCACTTCATGATTACCAGATGTTTAGAAGCTCTTGTACAGTTTGCCCGTTCTGGTCAATAAGTATTAAATATGCAGTAACTAGATTCATTTACCAAATAGAATAGGCAGAAATTCAGCCTGCTATTTGAAAGTTTTGAATATCTGCGTGCTCCTAGTCTTGATGTATCCGTGTTTCACGCTGGCTGTTATCTGTACTTTGTTCACCATCATTTCTGTATGCATGCAGTGGGTGGGCTTTGTATGACTTGGCAGTTAAAGCTGCTTATCTAAAAAAAACAATTTTTTTTCTATCTTTTAGGCTTCTATGAGACCGGTCCCAATCTGACCCATCGGATCCAGTGTTGGGACATGACAGGCACAGAGCTGCCAGACATTGGCGACGGTGAGGAATGACCTTTTTTGTAGTTAGTACAGTAAAACCTCGTTAAACTCAGACTTCGAGGGAGTGGAGAAAACATCCGAATTATTCGAATGTCACATTGGCTCAGCCCGCAGTAGTCGCAGCGGCGGAACGAGTCATTGGTGTGCATAGGGCTCTTACAAGAGGATGATCATTACAGCAAAACCAAAACTAAAGACGAGTGCATCGTCCTGACCACGTATGCGGCAGTTGGCGTGGTAGACTTGCTGAGGCAGCTCGCGAGCTCGCAACATAAGCAAGATGATACTACGGCGACAAGCATAAGCAGCAGTAATGCTGTTGCTGCTGGCAAAGAAAGGGCAGAAATAAAGGACCACTTTAATGACAAGTAAAGGTTTTTCTCAGGAGTTACCCGCAATGCGTTTTTGGCAGATTCTTAGCATGCTAGGAAACAAATTTTGATGTGTATCACGAAGTAAACTGCTGATTTTACTGACTTCGTTAACTCAAGGTTTAGCTGTATTACATTTTCTAATCTTGGTTTCTCTTTGCAAGATTCTGTCGGGTTACCGACTGGTTACTGATCATCAGACAGGTGCTGCTAGGGAACTGACTGCAAAGATTGTTATGTATGTGACAATTACTGATGCTGTAAAACCTTGTTACAGTAAATGTTCGTTAATTTGCACCCGAGTATTCGAAAATTCGGATATCTCAGACTACCGGCGCAGTCCTGGCCAGTGCCTACATATGTCTATGGCGTCACACGCTGGCTGATTTGGTTGCTACAGTTCTCATAACGGTTTATTTGAGTGGACTTCCGAAGAGAGGCTGTGTCAAGGTAGGTGTGGCACGGAAAATGATCGTAGCCCTGCTTGAATCTGAACACCGTGCTGCAAAGTGCAAATGCAGTCGTGGTGGCGAACGGCAGGTCTCGTTTGTATGATTTGAAGTGGGAACTGTGTTGGTCAAATGTTCAGCTTTCCTTTCTAGCCGTATGGCTGCGTTTGGTTGGATGTCAATGAGTAATTACTCCCTTATCACAAATCTACTCCACCTGGGGGGTTTCCCCTAAACATTTGACCAACACAGTTCCTGCTTCGAGTTATTGATCAATTTGCTCTCGCCCTACCATAACCTTGCCGTCCCGGTTAGCTCAGTTGGTCGAGCGACTGCTCTGGTGAAGCGGTGGTGCCGGGTTCGAACCCCGGACCAGGACGAATTTTCCTTTAACTACAAAGCTTCTGAGAAAGCTGTATAGCTATCCTTTGTAGCCATGTGGCTGCGCTCGGGTGGATGTCAATGAGTAATTACTTGCTTATTATTTTCGCATCTTGTGACAGTATATAGTGTCAGTAGTTACACATACTAGAGAATGAAGGGAGCGTCAGTGTGGCCTGACAATGTGTGTGTGTGGGTGTGAGTGCAGCCAAGGCCTGCCTGGTGGCCCCCCGGTGCAAGATCCACAATGATGCCAGTGTGGCCCTGGGCGGGGGCCTGCTGGCTGCCCTGGTGCCCTGTGGCCTGCTGGGGGCCTCCCTGTGCGTCTACTCCCTGCGGCCACGGGGCACCCTGCTGCACACGTGGAGCTTCGGGGCCAACGCCATCTCGGTCAGCCTCTCCCCCATGGCCCGGTACCTGGTCGTGGGCTTCGCCGCCACGCGCGGATACTTCGCCCAGGAGCGGGAGGCAAGTGCTACTACCCTCCTCCTGATGCGGAGACAGCGTTAATCTCATTACGATGGATCCTATCTCCAACGGGTATTCGGATATACAGTCTTTGCCAGAATTAACCAGGCTGCACGGTTTGCTTCACAGTCGTATATGCCAGCCCTCAAGCTCTTAAAGGTGCACTGAAGAGGATTCTGAACTTGTCTTTTTGCCGCGGGAACTCGATCTACACGTTCCTAGCATTCTTAGAAACTGCGACTTATTGCCCTGTGTGGCTGATTTCCCAAATTAAATCGAATTAACGGCCGGCTCCCACCCTTTTTCTTGAATTCTGCCTCGTACGGTGGGCGGAGTCAACCAACGCGTGGAGTGCCTTTCACCCAGTCCCGTGGCGGCTTGCCGCTCTGCCATCGGCGGAGTAATACGTAGTAGTCCGTAGTAGCAAATAGTCCGCGCGTATTTTTATTTCTGCGAGCTTATTTTGCAGCTATATTATCTGCGAATGAAACTATTTTGTTCATGGAAACCTAAAAAACAACATTAAGCGAAAGCAAAGCCTCCACGGAGCTGGCTGAAAGGAACTTCACGCTTTGGTCGACTCCGCCCATCGTACGAGGGAGAATTTAAAAAAAAGGGCGGGAGCCGGACGTTAATTCGATTTAATTAGGGAAATCGGCCATACAAGGCAATAAGTTGCGGTTTCTAAGAATGCTAGGAACGTGTAGATCGAGTTCCCGCGGCCAAAAGACGAGTTCAGATTCCTCTTCAGTGCACCTTTAAATCTCTGTACGGTAAGCAACACCCCTGCCCTCACTACCAGATAAATACTTGATCTTTAGGGAAGCTGTGAGGGCTCCACAATACAATTGAGAAGCAACCCATGCAGCCTGGTTACTTTCGGCAAAGACTGTACCTACAATATACCAACCAGTCTGCCATGTTTTGGTGGTGTTCCTATCCCTGCCATTGACTAACCTAATTAGCTTGACTTAACTGCATGGCAGTGATATGGTGCACAAAATAAGTGCGCTGTTGGAGGCTGACAGAGATCATGGATGATAAGACAGCACACCTTCTATGATTCATCTGTCCTTCCCCAACTGATTAGTGCTGTGAGCAGCAAAGCAAACCACTGTTAGCGGTCTTGTGGTTTTGGATTTTTGGTGTGTTGCATGGGATGCACATTTTGTAATGTGAGGATGATGATGATGAACTTGCACCCAGGCCACCTATCCTTCGCCCAGTAAGGTGATCATCAGCGTGAGGACGTGGGCTAAACTGCGCGCAGTTCGAAATAGCAGTCGCACTTGGTAATGATGAGTGGCACCCACATTAGTGAGGTTTTCTGCACATGAAGCTCTCTGCATCCCGGTGGGATTGTGGGGCTTCAAATTATCCAAAAGCTTGAATTAGTGGTGCTCTCAAGTATAGAATTATACATGCACAAGATGTGCAACCACCTGCGGGAGCCACCTCTGGCCCCGCAAATTGCACAAATAGGTCTGCTTCACAGGTAGATACCCCCCATTCCCAGATCTGGATGGTAAAAAAAAAAAAAGAGATATATACGGCAATACACGGTGCGCTTTGCCTCGTGTGGCTCACGACAAAGGAATGAAGGGTAACCATGACGTAAAAGAGCAAAGTTCAACACTTGCCCCACGGCAGAGTGCAACTCAACGTGTGTGGCGGCGATGAATATTGCCCATTCACATGGAAGTGCACTGCCGTGCATGCTTCTTACATGCTCAACCTTCGTTCGGCTCAGGTCGCCCAAAATCTAAGGCTTTTAGCCATTCGGCTCAAATAACTTTCGTAGCTTCTTTCAACTGAGCTGGAATAAACCAGTTCTTGTCTCTAGCTATGTGCGTGGCTTATAGATTACTTTTGTTGCAACAGACGTGTACGGTTTTGAATCAAAATCTGTTCCAACGGTGTTGGGATTCAGCAGACTTCTTTTACAACAGATCAAAATCTTGGACACCATTAAGGTCTGTTGTAACAAAATTTATCGCGTCTTATCCTTTTGATGCTGCTTCCTTCGTGACCAGATTGTTCTATTTCTTTTTTTGCATTTCTTACTGGGTTTGCATCTTGTCATAGCTGTGATTTTTGTATTGTTTTACTCCTGGATTTGGACAGTACAATTTTGAAAAAACGTCAGGTTGGCCTGTACGTGAGTAAATGCAGTAGCTGGTGTTGGCTCCACCTTCAATGCACTGCCGCTCTTGGATTGAATGACGTAGAAGGTGGGAAATTTTCAGGGCGGCACTTTCCAAAGTGCTCTAGCTGAGATGGTTTAACCGGGGCAAGTGTCTCATCTTCAGCTGCACGCAGATTTTGCATAGCTACATGCAGTGTTCAGTTCTTAATCTTATTTTTTCTTTATTTCCCTTTCGTGTTATCTGCAAGCATTGTCTTTGTGCCCAGGCAGAAAAAGTTTAAATTCTGCTGTGACACAGTTCACTTTCGCGCGTGTGAAATGACAAGGTCTTGACATGCTTCTGTATGAAAAAAGAAAGCATGGTTTGCAGGTGCTTTCTAAAGCCTGCTTATTTGCTGCAGTGAATTTTCATGCTTGTCGCATGCCTGGGCTATTGCTCTGTGACGAAATCAGTGTTCTGATGTCTTGGCCCCAGGACGCTCATCCTACTGTGGATTGTACACATACTCGCCACTTTCCAATGAGTGCAGTTTGTAAAATGTTGCGTTTGATTGGCATTGCTTATGGCACCTCCCATTCAGGGTGCTGGATTCTCCTGTGGTTCATTCTGCAAATTCCAAGCCTTCAATAACAAGTGTTGAAAAGAAATCACGGTAACGTTTTGAAGTAATGTGCTGTTAGAAAAACAGACTCCATCAATGCGCCTGTTCTCTGATCTCTACAGTGGACATCAGCAGCTGTGTTGAGTCATATCAGTATTTTTTTCCCTTACACTGTTGGACTTAATTGCTTACCTTGAACACTGCAGGTTGTGGCTCAGATCTTCAAGCTGACCCCGCCTGACATGGACGGTTCTTCATCCGTAAGTGCTGCCTGCCATCTTGCTTAAAAGTGACTTTACATAGGTTGATTATTCTAATGCTGTTTTCATTGTTGGGTGGCTGTTGTCATTGATGAAGTCTACGCCTGTGCATGCTGCGCGAGTAGTGCAGTAAATTGTGGCCGTTTGAAACCTGACACTGTTGGGCCTTGTTCATCTCGTTTGTGGTAGCTCTGACAGTCTTCAGCATGCTCAGTATTGTCAGGAAGAACAGTGTGCCCTTGTTTATGTTGCAACGCATTTGACATGCTTAGTGGTGCATCGTGGTACCAGTTTCCATGGTGAACATGCACAACTCAGTGTTTGCAATTACAGTAAAATCTCGTTACAAGATACACGATTACAAGAGACACTCGGTTACTAAGGACAACTTTTTTGTGTCCCTAGAGTAAATTCTTCACTATTCAGAAGAGGCACAACCCAGATACGCTTATGCAACACGACCGACATCGTACCAACTCGTATCCGCTGCACTTTTCATTCCCTTGCCTCGATTCATGTCACACATCACATAGTTGCGATTACTGTCTCGCTGCACCAAAATTACCATGTCACAGACTGCGTATCCTCATCGAGAGATTGTGAACTTCCTCCTCAGCTACTTCATGGTTACAGCCCCGACGATATATTCAATGTGGATGAACTTATCTAGTCCAACTCCTCAGTGTTTTTAGAATTTTTGGTTACAAGAGACCTTGGTTATAAGAGACATCTTTCTCTGGTCTCTTGAGTGTCTCTCGTAACGAGGTTTTACTGTATTGGGGTAATGGGCTGTGCAAGCCTATGATGTTGTGTGTGCAAGTTTTGCCTGCAGCACCCTTGCTGCCGATTTTTGCCCTGGCGGGCGAGAACTGGCAGTGCAGACGTGGGTCCGAGGGTGTGGTTGACTTTTTGTGACCACACTGTGTAGTGTGCCACACTGTGTAGTGTGCCACACTGTGTAGTGTGCCACACTGTGTGAGTGTTCTTCTCCTTCTCCTGCTGCTGTGCAGGCGGGTGGGGGCCAGCTGCAGCAGGTGGGCAACCTGAGCCAGCCGGGTGGCGTCATCGGCCAGCCACCCGTCAGCCTCAACTCCGTGCGCTGGCTTCCCCGCCCCGGGGAGGGGCTCATCTACGGCACCAACCGGGGCTCCCTCTGCATCTGCCGACCCCAGTGAGTGGGAGTGCAATTGGGAACAAACTCACGATGTGACGACAGCATTCACGTTGACGGTCAAGATGGGCAGGTACAAGTGGAACAGGCAAACTCTCAACAGCAGGGCTGTAACGGATGTCTCTGTCAGCAGTGGGACACCTTCCTCCCTCATTCTAAGAGCCCGTGGGACGACATTTTAAAGCGATAGTGTTAAGGGCCCCATGTCGCAGAAACGCCGGCATCGGCATCATCAGCCGTGAGCTAAAAATTCGCGAAAATTCCCCACAGAAGCAACCTAGGTGGAAGGTGGGCCACCTAGAACACACGACCTTGTGGTGTCGATCACAACCTGCCCACTGGATTGTGAGTGAACTGCCCGTCTTGGCAGGGGGTAGTTTAAATTAATGGCTGGTTGCGAGAGGTTGCTCAAGACGAGTATTCTGGGTTGCACAAGCCCCATTTGTGGCAGCGCCTACCATTGCAGAGCAGTGGCAATTTGCTTAACTGCTGCACCACTGTGCAAGGAGAGGTATGAGGACTCCCGGGGATCTGCGAATGTAAAGTAGATGATGACCAATTCCACATATATGGGCATTAAACCGTTAACATTGTCGCGTCATACCCTTAAGACTGAGCTTAAGTGTCACCTCTAGTTTTTTAACTTCTAAAGCTGCATTTATTGTCCACCGTGATTCACTCCTCAAAAAGAAAGTGCCTTGCTATGTGGCCATGTTGACTATTGCACTGCAGCTGTTTCTGAGCTGCTTTTCCTTTGTCGCTTCTCACCTTTGTTCTTTGAGCCGAACTGCAGTTCATCGCACGATCTGCACCTTTCACGTGCACTGTAGAGTTGGGAACGAGCTTGATATTTTTGGCCAGCTTCTCCAAATGTGCATGTCAGAACCGTTACCGATGGCGCCCGGCCCAAAGCTTTTCTCGAATAACTTGCGGCTTTAAAACCTGGTCTAAGCATTGATCCCCTCTGTTGCGCCACTGCTCGTGCAGCAAGCCCATCTCCAAAGAGGATGGCGGTGGCCGACCGACGTCCCGCTCGGGCCCGACACGGGATGCCACCAGTCCCTTTGTGATGCTCACTGACCAGGTGGACAGGACGGCCAGGAACACCACCATCCAGGTGAGTGAGTGTGTCAGCCACTGCATTGTGCTAGCTATGGATTGCAGTACGTGGGTCCTCGCTGCTCAACTGTGCAATTTTTATGCGAAGCATATTACTAGAGCTACACTCCAGCCCGTCGAGCGCGGCGGTGGAGCTACCATTGACCTTTAGCGTGACCACGTGACACCACGTGACAACATGACGTCACAGCAGAGGAGAGATGGGCTGCCGGCTCGCGCAGTCGGCCGCGGCGGTGGATGCTCCACATCAGAGGCGCTGCAGCTGACCACGTGACGCTACAGCAGCGGTATAAAGCTGAGCTTGCCTCGCTCTCCGGGCACTTACGAGGCGGCCAGGTGTTGGGATGCCGCCTAGAAGTAGGGCTGATTTGAACGAGAAGCGAAAGCTTCAGCGTGCCACAGAGACCGATGAAGAGCGGGATGAACGTCAACCAAGGAAAGCCATGTATTACCAAGCCTAGCCATCAATATGCTTCGCATCTGACTACGCTTAATCTTAGCTAAGCCTCAGCCATTTTTTTTTTAGTAATACATATCATGAAGGCGGTGACCGCAATCATTCGATGTTCCACGAAGGGCCGCCGTGGTGAGATGGGTGTGGTTACGAGCATGCACACAGAGCTGATGCCAGTGGCAGAGTTGTCTGCTTGTCTGTTCTGCTGTTCTGCAGACGCGACACAGCTAGGTTTGTGCAATAGTGTTTTTTTTTTTGGTTCGAAGTGGATTCAGAGTGAATGATAATTTTCTTAGAATAATTTTGAAGCATATATTCCGAGCACTTGTGGCACACACAGAGGTTTAACAGCACAAGAGGCCTTTTCAAAATCATGTATTGTTCAAATACATGCTTAGACACAATCCCTGCTGCTGGTCTGCTCATGACGCTGGCAGCATCTTGCTGCAGTCAAGCCCAGAGCTCTTTGATCTTGCTAGTTGCGAAACGTCCCATAGGGTCTACATATAAAAAATATAAAACACTGTCTCCTCACTGGGCCAAAATTTGGGTGTTTACAGATTGTTGTGATGGCTGTGGTTAATAACGTAAACTGTGTCCAGGTTGAAAACTTCGAGATTGTTGATAAACACACAACTTCCTGGCAACGAAATGTGTGAAACAGATGCGATAGCAAAAGTTCGTAGATATAATAGTCCGAGAAATAGGAGGTAGAACAAGTGCAAGAACAAAATGCTGTTGACATGGTGGCAAACAATCAGAGCTTCTATTTCTCACATACAGATGGCGCTGCATTCGTAAGCTTCGCAAAGTGGCCAGCGGGACTAGTCAGTTTTTGAAGCGGAGTTTTCCAACTGGTAAAATCTAAGAGCTGTGGTCAAGCCGGCTTCGTGTTCCTGGCTTCGTGTTCCATCCCATATATTTAATGTGCCGATGGATTGGCTGGGACAGGCACGGCAATAAGCGAGTGATCGCGCTTACAGCACAACAGCAAGAGCGACCGTAGTGACTCAGCTGCCGCCGCTACACATAGGATGGCGCCACACAAATTGGGATAAAAAGGCTTGGTGTCTGCGCGCGTTTACTGAGTCGCTGAAAAATGGCTGTAGAGTTGGCTGCACTGCTTTGATGCCGCCTTGAAAGGTGTAAAACGCAGAAGTGGCAAAATGAGCTTTCAAATGGCATCAAAATGGCGGCGAGCGCCGAGTGGTTTCGGAATCGCAGTCGTGTGGAGTGGAAATTCATTTCGAAACTCGCGCTTCGTTTTCCAGCCACGCAACTCTGAAACTGTTTAGTTTTTTTTTTTAGTACTTTGGAATCGTTTCAGCGCGGATATTTTATGGTCATGTAATCTGAAGCATATTGATTATGAAAAGCAGTTTTTCCAGAAATCGACCTTTCGCAAGTTGCTGCGGTCTCAAGATCCTCCCTTAAGGCTCGATGACGGCCTCGCGTTTCTAGGAAGACGAGGCACAGGAAGCGTAATTTTTCAACGTGCCTTTGTCAAGCTTCTATGCAGCTTTCAGTTTACTGCTGCCACGTTCTTCATGTTACATGCGTCTATAGTCCTGGTCATATTATTATAGAGCACGCCTCGGTGATCAAACTTATGTCACACCTTACCTAGGGAAAAATCAGCAAGCACGTCATACATATGCTAGCAGATGCCACAGTTGCGCTCTCGTATGAACACATGAAACCTTGAAATCTGTTCTCTGAAATGCCTGGACAAATTTTCAGCGCCGAAGTGTGCGGCATAATATTTCGGCTGCACCTGTACATTTTTTTTTTCCTGTTAGGCACCCACAAAAGCAGCCCTGCATAACATTCATGTAGTGTTTTTTTTCTGTGTTTTGTGCCCACATTGTTTGCCCGCGCATTGTAAATTGTATGTAATGCGCCTTGTTTCCCGCCATTTCTCGACAGATTCAAGTTTTTTGGCATTTATGGCACAGTCGTTTGTCAGCAGCTACATTCTCTCTTTTTGATGATACATAGTGTTATGGCTGTGGACAAAAGTCGGAATGATAGAATGATGGACAAGTGACGAACCTAATCATCTGAGTTCTCTTAGAGGGGAGAAGCCGGCTCGGTTTTCAGTGGTTATGGTGCTCAGCTGCTGACCCGAAAGGCGCGAGTTCAATCCCAGCCACGGTGGTCACATTTCAATAGAGGGAAATGCTAGTTGTCCATGTACTGTGCGATGTCAGTGAACACTGAAGAATCTCAGCTGGTCAAAATTACCCGGAGGCCTCCACTATGGCATCTCTCGTGGCTGAGGTGCTTTGGGGCGCCGAACCCCATGAAACAAAACTGAAACCAAATCTCCTAGAGGGTAGAGTCTAGTGATGAACGAAGTTGTGATGATACCTTGACATGTTTGTTCCCCCATCTGGTCGAACAAGTTAGTGTGTCACTAGCTGTGGCTCTGGCAGCAGTGTGCCCACATGCTTCTACGGGATGAGTCACAATACTGGCGCCTGTTGAAAGCAGTAGTGCTCTATAATAATGCGTGCTTTTCTCCTCGAATAGTGTGCTCTGGAAACCACCTGACCTTATATTTGGAACCAAAGTACGAATATAGTGGGAATTCTTTTTCGGCATTCTTTGAGATACCCACAATGAGCTCACCCACCAGGCTTGCAATATGCGAGAACAAGCCAACCTCTCGACGATCCCGGTCATTGAGGTGAAGCGACCAGTACGCACTGGCGAGAAAGGGTTGCTACAAACACGGAAAGAAGGTGGCACGCTGATAAAGAAGAGAAGGTAGTGAAAGAGCTGTGAGGAGTAGGCAAGGGGAAAAAAAAAAAATATGGAAACAGACACAGAACTGTGTAGCACGAAACGCAAAGCAGCGAGGCAAGAAGTTGCGACATGGCAGCTGCTGCTGCGATAAAAGTTGCAGACATTGACACAGGGGATTCTTTCTGGCGAACGTTGCAGATTCTTTGTTTTCAGTGTGTGGAAAGTTGAAATTTTCTGCCGTAGAAGACAGGGGCTTCCAAAAACTGACCAAAAATCGGCTTTCAAAAAATGACTTGTAGAATCCCCAGAAATTGCTTTCTGACTGTACCAATTTTTTCCTTCAAGAAATCAGCATTTTGACCATAATATTAAATTCAGATCATTGCGTGAGCTGAATTTGTGCGGGAGCAGACAATTTAATGGCATGAAAATTTTGGACATCTGGCTGTCTTAGCATGTCGATGTCTCAACATCGAGGACAGACAGAGATGTCATATTGTTTGCTAAAGGAAGCTGAAGGCACTATGTGTGTGCAATAATCAAAGCAGATTTGTTCAGTCACACTTCAAAAATTTATACTTTTGCAAAGTTTATCGACATTGATATTCCAAGTGCTGTAAAATTACTAATGAGGGTAAAATGGAAAAATGGTTTTGATTAATGCACTCATTACTCACCATACTATGTAGTCATAGATTAAAAGATTTTTTATTGAGCAGTTCTTTTTGCACCAAGGTACTCATGAATGACTAATTAGAATTAATTATGTTGGGAATGGACTCATTTGTGAGAAAGGTAATTTCATTGTTGAATTTAGTGTAAAAAACTGAGCAAAGTGGTGCAGTTTCATCAGGATTGGACTAAAAATAAGGAAAATAGGTCCAAGACCAGATAGCCCCGCCGCGGTGGCTGAGTGGTTACGACGCTTGGCTGCTGGCCCGAAAGACGCTGGTTCGATCCTGGCTGCGGTGGCTGAATTTCGATGGAGGCGAAATTCTAGAGGGCCGTGTACTGTGCGATGTCAGTGCACGTTAAAGAACCCCAGGTGGTCGAAATTTCCGGAGCCCTCCACTACGGCGTCCCTCATAGCCTGAGGCGCTTTGGGACGTTAAACCCCAATAAATCAAGCAAATAAGACCAGATATGCAGCTTTTGTTGTCAGTTGTCAAAAACTCAAGTGGCGTGCTGTGCTTGGAAACAGAGAGCCAATAGCTGTCCTCGGTGTAGGCTCCCGTTGCCAAGTGGTCCGTCTCATTGCCTCGTCCACCTTGCAGGTGCTGTCGACGGCCTCGCAGACAGTGCTGCCGCAGACGCAGACCACGGGCACGCAGACCATGCTCCGCGGCTCCGGGCTCTTTGTGGAGCAGGAGCAGCCCGTCGAAGACGGCAGTGCTGCCGCTGCCTCACTGGTGTCGTCTCCCTCTTCCGAAGCCTCCGACGGACTGTCAGCCGGTCCGAGCACTTCGGGCGCTAGCAGCAGCAGCAGCTCGGAGGCCAGCTCCACCAGTTGGTACAGCATGTGCTAGTGTCCCCAAGTTGGGGTGTTCTCAACAACACGACCAACCGTGATCTCAAGTGTGGCGGTCACACCAGGTCCGCTGCCTCCTCCAGTGTTTGCGCTGCGGAAGCCTTTCTTTCTTTACCCTCCTCCTCTATTACTTCCTTTCTGGGCGCTCTTCTCGTGTTCCCCTGGACTACTCTCTCTCTCTGGCAGTGACTTTCGGTAAATGGTTCCTGCTCATCACTGGGGAAGCCTTCGTCTGTAAAAAAAAAGGCCTAGTTTCAGCAAGGGAAGTGTCTAACTTTCCGCGGTACTAGTTTAAAGGCTATGATGGACTGATGCGCGAGTGAGTGAAAGGTGGTGCTGTTTGTTTATGCAAAGTTAATTTAAGAGTTGTGGGCAAAGGTGTGCCACCTGGTAGTAGTTTCTCGTTGCTCCTTGTGTTCTACGGTGACTTTTCTTTTCTCTTTTGCGGTCGGTATTCACTGATAGTGAGTTTCATGTGATGAAATGAAATGGTGATGTCTAAAGAGTGTGTATAAGCTGCGACTGTGTGCTGTGCCCGAATGTATTGTGTTGAGGGAGGTCAGTGACAACTTAGAGAAATCGACTGTTCGTGATTGTCGCCATGTGTGAGGGGCTTCAGCAACTGGACGGGACGCTTGCTGTGAATTTTTCTTTTTAGCTCGGAGTCATGAAGAGCTGGGAGGAGGAGCAGTGTGAAGGTTCAGTATTCCACATTGAAAGCTGTTTGTTTGAACACATGCACTTAAGAATCAGGCAGAGATACGAGTTGACATCATGAGATCATGACCCATTTGAAACAGAGTACTATATACAAAAAAAAAAAAGAAAAGAGAGTTTAAGCTGTTTTTACATATAGCAGCTTGCCCGGTGTTTTATGTTCACCTTCGTGGGCCCATCAAATACATGGGGAAATTAATGGTTGAATTGGGTTCAGTTTTGTTTTGTTTTTTAATTTGTTTGGTATTGTAAATGGTGATTGTTTTATGCATTGACTTCCCTAATTTTGGATAGTGATTTTGGGAGGAAAAATTGTTTGCCAAAAATTTTTGTGAATGCCAGTGCTAGCCGAATGTTGTGTGTCTTGCCAACTTGTGATTGTGGTTTTCGTTCAGCAGCTGCGCATAACTCAAAGAACTTACAAACGTGGCCAAACAATATTTTTCCACCCATTAAGGCACTGCATGAGCGGAGCATCCAATCAATTGCCAACCGATTTGTTACAAAGCTGCTGCTTTAATATCTTTGCCAGCGCTGACACATATACTGACGGACATGCTCAAGGGCAGTAGTTTTTATGGCACGTACTAGGTAAAAGTTGGCGGTGTGAATGACAATACAAAGTCGCCTAACATGCCACTAAGAGCTGACGCGATAAAAGGGCAGCTTGTATTTGAACAAATGCACTAAATGTCATTTACCTCCCATGACAGACCTGCCAATTCCTGCATCTCGGAGGCACTGGTTCCCCCCCCCTCCCCCCCCCCCCCTTCATTTTTTTGGTTGACGGCAGCAGAGTTCGCTTTGCTTTTTGCTTTTTGATAGTACTATAAGAATGCTAGTCTGGTCAGATTATTTGTAAAGGATGTCAGTTTGAGATAGTTAACTTGTAGTGTCTGGAAAAGGCTCGGTGCTGGCGTTCGGCTGTTGTGCTCTACAAGGCAGGAGAGCAGTACAGTGCACAGTGAGTGTACTATCAGCGTCAATTGAAACGCGAACAAGCCAATTGAAACGCGAACAGCACAACTCGCAGATATTATACTAGGGAGGCAAAATACATGAGCAGTTGATTTTCCCATCGAAGCCAGGAAGACCGCTGTTCTGAAATGTTAGTAGGCCACGCCTGTATTTCACCTCCAGCCTCTAATATGCTTGATTTTTTGTGCTCGCGTTTCAGGTGTTTTGTTCGCATTTCATTTGACGCTGATAGTACATGCTTGTGTAGCAGTTTCCTAAACTGAGACACCTTTGAGCGGTGTATTGCAAAGCTTGGCCGCTGGCACTGCCTGTGAAGATTTACCACGGTGCAAAAGTGCGCTTCTGGGAGTTTTTGGATCATGAAAATCGAAAAACAAGAAGAAAACAGTTGTTGAAGTTGAGTCAGACAGGCTGGTATCGAGTGGTGCAGTTTGTCAGTTGCGCATACAAACGAGGACTGCAACGTTTGCGTCTGGGTTTCTTTCGTGTAACGTGGGGAAATTCGGTTCCTTTGCGGCTCCCAGTGCTCTGCATTTCTGCTAGCTTTGACAATGACTGGCTTGCTGTGCTGATGGCAGTCTCTGGAACGTTTCGGACTTAAGGGGGGACACTGATCTTGAAAAAAAAATTTTTGTTAATGGAGTCACAGTTACGAAATCTTCAGGGAATATGTATTTTTGTGTGCTGATTCTAAATATGTCATTTAATTTCATGTAAAACAATTCCTTGAGCACTTATGCACTATTTAGGCTAGTATTTTGCGGAGAGTTTTGAAGAAAATTTGCTGTGGGAAACTCACTGAAATGTATGCCATTGGGTTCTCTTGACACCAAGGAATACAATAAGGGTGAAATTGTCTTCCTGCCTATCATAGAACTTAAGTTATAGAGTTTTGAAGTTGTCGCTTCAGAAATGAGAAGAAAAGTGCATTCCTGTTTCTGAAGTGGCAGCTTCAGTACCCTATAGCTCGAGTTCTATGAGAGCCAGGATGATAATTTTACCCTTATTGCATTCCTTGGTGTCAAGAGAACCCAATGGCATACATTTCAGCGAGTTTCCTGCAGCAAATTTTCTTCAAAACTCTCCGCAAAATACTTGCATAAAAAGTGCATAAGTGCTCAAGGAATTGTTTTGCATGAAATTAAATGACATATCTAGAATCAGCGCACAAAAATACATGTGCCCTGAAAATTTCATAACTATGACTAAATTAATAAAATTTTCTTTTCAAGACCAGTGTCCCCCCTTAAGCTTGTGTAGAATGAGTGGAGGGTACGTGGAGAAACTGTTTTGCTCTGTGCCTGCCGTAAAAAGACCCTGCCATCGAGCTTCCTGGGCTTTCTACCTCAACATACTTCTGCAGTGCTTCCTGTTTCGTGATGAGAAATCAGTCCTGTGGTTGCGGGTGAGAAAAGATGTCCGACGCAAGCCTGCAAGGTTTTCCGGCTGCGGTGAACATGAGCGTTTTTGCTTTTGGATTTTTCTTGGCTGATGAGACTGTGCGCATTGCTTGGAGTGTGAAACTGGAACTGTAGCCGACTCCCGGTCGCTTTGTGTGCAGTTGCGTTAGAAAGAAAAACTGTAGGTGGTTGTGAGGAGGGTGGGAATTGTGAACAGCTTAAACCTTGTTAGTGCAGTGATTGTGGCTGTAGCGTTTTCCGCCTAATCTTTCGCTTGTGCGGTTTAGCACATGGTTATTGCAGTTACTTTGACGTGGGAAATGTGGGGTAAGTAAACATTATGTTAATGATTATCCTGCGATTGTGAAGGCCCTTGCAAGTCACCCGACAATTGCAAGGGTATCCGCAAAAAGAATTTAGTGTTCTGCTATCATGATGAAACTTTTTTGGTCTGCTTCAGTGTGAAATGACCTTGTGAGCTAAATGTGGCGTAATTTCGTTTATGCATTGTGGCTGTGAGGTAAAAGCCAGCAGCTTCATTAAAAAGCCTTTGTCTTTTTGACATGTTGAACTCTGGTTACCACCCAAGGTTTACATCACCTGTGCTGAGCCAACTGAGGCCAATCTCTTTTCTTCGTTCAGAATTGGTGTACATCAAGCATGCTGATGTGATTGTAATCGGCAGTTATGAGTTCTTTTTTTTTCAGACAGCTGGCTGTCTCAAGTTAGTGTCGGAGCATAACAATGAAAGTTCTGTTTTGTTGCTGTGGTAGAGCCTCGGTTACCTAATTCTGGCTCTTTTATGCTACCTAATACTAAGAAGGTCAGCTGACCTGTGCTTACAGCAGTGTGTGGAAGATGGAAGACTCAGTACAATAAGAGGTTGTTAGCCTACAGTCGGTTGCAGTTTTTTTTTTTTTTTCAGCACCTGTACTCATTGTGTCTGTAAGCTTAGCAATGCTGAAGGGTTCGGGCTTGGATAGCTGTGTTCCTTGACGAGCAGATGTGTCATTGGTCATTAGTGGTTCCGGGAGCCAGTTAGATGACTACGCTATGAGGCCTTATTTTTTTCCTGGGTTGGATCCAAGCTATATAGACAAACATTGTCATGGTTTGAGGTGCAGTGCAGACACTAGTGCATGCGGGGCTTTGCCGACAATCCCACTTTTGTTTTCTACTATCGATCCAGCCTACTTGGTAAATTGAATGGCTGTGCAGTTCTAATTTTCCGCCTGTACTTCAGGGTCCAGTTTTTGAAGGTAAATTTGGCATCTTGAGTTGAATTCCAGTAACAATTTCATAATTTTTTTTATAAAGCAACTGATTTCATGTATTGCTGCATTGTTCTTGCTGCCTTGTTCATTTATTTAGAAAATCTGCAGTCAGGTGAGGGGAGAAGCATCGTTTTTATGCAGGCAGAGGTGGGAAGTAGGTTTAGCCATTTAACCACCTTGGCAAGCTTTGGGAAGTGCACTTGCTGGCCTCTTTATGTCTGCAGTCTTGGTTAAATCCACGGGTAATTATTTTTAAGGGGGACGCATAGTTCTGGCTTGGTAACCGAGCCTTTATATGCTGTGAAGCAATGCCCATTGGCTGCTCGACTTCTGATACGCATGCTTCGGAGCCCTTGAACAGTAGATAAGTGCATGCAGTTATTGGCAGCTAAAAAAGGTAAGAAGAAATCATGTAAGCTAGATCTGCACTGGCATCCTAGTTCTGTTTGTCTGCTGACAGTTACTGTAATGTCATGGATTAGACTTGTTACACGATTGCATACTTTTCCCCCTTCGTGTCATTCTTTAGTGGTCTGTGCACATAAAATAAAAGCAAATTAAAATTTTCAGCTCCATTCATCTTTTTTGCCACAATGATGTGAATAATTTCTATTTAGACTTGTATTCAGTGTATCGTTTACATTGTATTTATCCTAATCATGCTTTCGTTACGCAAGAATGAACGTTTTCAGGCCTTTGCATGGGTATTTAACGCTTTCATAACTGCCGCAGTAGCATGAAAGAACCCAAGCCAACTACGTATGGCACCTTTGCAGTCTTTTAACGCCACGTTTTTGTTTTCCCGTGTCTTTCCATTCTTGTAGCTTCGGGTGACGTGAACCTGACTCTGATAATTCAACATGCACGGCGCAACTTTCGGGTTATACGCTACCCATTGATGATTGTTTGGTTCAGGCTCATGCATTTCGTATTTCACGCCAGCTTGCATACAACAGCCAGCCGTGTGCCTTCCTTGTAATCCACCCTCTGTAATGCACATGTTATCGGGCATGCAGGGATGAAGCAGCTTATAGACGCAGAGGCAGGTATAGTGGGAAAGTCTGCATTATTCTTCTTGACTTCATATTAGTGTTTTTTTTTGTTTCGTTTTGCCAACGATTGATGTTATAGCAATAAATGAATGGGTCTCGGAGAAGAGGAATCAAGGTACTGAAAATGCAGTGTCCAGAGGGTGCGGATACATGAACATGAAAGGAGAAGCCCATGCAGCTAGTCGCAACCAGTAGCTACTGTTGTGTTTGATTTGTTTCGAATGTTATGCGAAGGCACACTGCTGTAAGCATTTTTTGTACATATTAGATATAGAGGGTATACTGAGGGAGTAGAGAAAGATTTTGTGCATAAAGCTTTGAAAGCATCTCTGCCTTGTGCTCAGTGCTGTGGTGTTTGCATCTACGTTTACTATAAGGAAACTCCAGTGCGTAATATTTAATTTCTACTAAAATGACCGGCTCTTATGACAGCGTGTTACACAGCATCTGGTGTGTTTTGACCTCCCAGTCATCTCGCGAAAATGAAACATTGTATGTATCAGTCTTGTCTGCTTGCGTGTGTATGCAGACCTTCTTTTGTATTGCAAAACAAATTTGTGGTGAAGATGTGGTTTACGTGGGAGAGTCAGCATTGTGTTCTTTGTGCCCCACGAACGGGAAATTGATTGTGCACTTATGTACGAATGTGCCGGCATCAGCACTATTGCACAGAAATGCCTGATTGTGCAGCCATATGTGTGACTGCAAACAACGTTTCCTACATATGGGCAGTGTATATGGCAAGGGCCCTGTGTATATGTAGGCAACCTAATTATCTTGTACCAGATAACAGTATATATATGTATAAATAAATATATATGCATAGCCTAATTTAGTTTAACAGGCGTTACTCATATTTATGCCTTCTGGTGGAAGTGTCTCTTGAAGCAATACTACAAGGTGAATTGTGCATGGGTGGGAGATTATTGGCTTGGAAACCTAACTGTTCAACGCTATCATTATTTTCTGGTGTCATATTTACAGCACATATGACGAGGTGAAGTGCTGGAAGTTCTGAGTGCGAATGATTGTTGATATCTTTTGTTGTTGTTTTCTGTTTCTGAAAGAGTTTCTAGTTTATTGGCATCCTGCCTTTGGTGTATGTGTGTGTAAGGAGAGAACGATAACAAATATTAAAGTGTCTGGATGTAATGTCCTGGATGCTGCTGTGGACATTTCACTGTGACCTCATTTAATTTTGGTGTCCTTTTCGCTAAATAAGAGTGTGCTTTCAGAGGTGACTGGCTGTGGATGAACTCTGTACACATCAATGATTGAAGATCCCATAAATGGTGTTGTAAAAGCAGCAGACCAAATGATTTTTTTTTTTTGCATACTATTGTTGTGCATCATAGCACTGCTATCTAGTGTTTCTATGCTCCTCTTCCAAGTTGAAAGGTCTGACATATAGATACGTTGGCACAGCCTCTAAATAGAAAACCATTGATCGAGCTGCTAGGGGCGGGTAACCGACTCGTCTTTTTTAATGTGAGAAAATTCTCCTTTTGAAGGCTGTGTTGTCAGAGGAAGTGTGAGTGACGTAAGTGTTGTGTACTTGAGGGTTGGGGAGTCATGGTAGACATCGATACTTTTTTTGGTCACTGCCTGCATGTTTTGCTGCGGTGAGTCTTATAAAAAGCAGCAGGCAGGCTTTGGGAGACTCCACACGCAACCTGACTGCCACCTCTTGTAGCGTACAAAAAGTAGTTGATAGAACAATAAACCAATTCTTTGATGTCATCTGTGTTGACCCTGTTCTTTTATCTAGCTTCTGTAACCTTTATGCAACATTTGAGACCACAGTTTTTTCTAGCCTTGCAAGTTTAAAGAAAGTAGCGTCCATTTTTGCTCGGGGCTGTCACATTTCTTGCTCAGTATTGATTCCATCATTCCCTCTCAGAATTCGTGCCACTCGTCAATTTTCTTATCCTGCTCAACCAGTCCCCTGAGCTCATACTTTTCTGAATCTTGCATTCTTCAAATCTTCATACATACTTTCTGGATTAGTGTGTGTGCCTCGTTCATTTGTGGCTTGAATAGTTTGCACTTTACAGCTATATACAGCTGATACTCCAATTTTGTGAAGTTAGTTTGGGCAGCAAATTTATTTGCAAGATGTAAAAGCAACATCTTGTATTGATGAAAAAGCTTGCTTCCAAAAAGTTTTTTTTTCTTGAAAGCTGCGGCATAATTCTAGTCATGGCTACAAATTGTTAGGGTACATACTGAGAGCCTCGGTAAACTGTTGAGAGCAGCAAAATAAGGCAGAGCAAGAGCTCTGTCATCTGCTTTGTTTTTTTTTCCATGTTTCGCGGACTTTATTAAAATGCCAGTTAACAGCAATCGCTCAGAAGGTACACACTGCTGCAGTAAACTGAATCTGATGTTCCTGGACCTCCCTTGCTAAAATTAATATTTAAAACTTTTATGTAATTTTGTCTCAGTGAAATTTTAAGCAATATTAAACTGTGCGACGCGATGGCAAACAATAGGTATTTTTTAATCGTCTGTGGTGTGCCGCATTTTTTTTAAAACATTGGATCAAGTTATGTGATTATATGACAGGCCAGTAAAATCCCAGCCAAGCGAATTCCACATGCGTCGCGCTCTTGAGTCGTTTTCACGGCGCTATTCGAATGTTTTCAAAAGTATCACCAGAATCACGCTTGCATTTCCTGGCTGCTAAACTTACCAAAATAGAGGGTAGAGTAAAAGGAAACCTCTGTACTGCACCACCGTATGCGTTCTCCGATCTTCTTTTTGCGTGAGAATTTTCCTTGCGTCCGCCTGTCGAATTTAGGTATATTCCTGTCAGCGCTTCTTGTCACAAGTATATCTATAAACGTTGATTGTGACCTCCTCCGTTCTCAAGTGATGCAGAGGCTGTGTCACGGCCGCTGCACCGTTCTCCTCTCGGAACGGGAGACTCTGCACTCCGTGGCGAACTTGTTGAAAGAAGTTGGTTCATTCATGAAGATGCAATGAAAACTGCGACTAAAAAAAACAGAAGTAGAACAGACAGTTAGTTTAGTTTAGTTTATGGGGTTTAACGTCCCAAAGCGACTCAGGCTATGAGGGACGCCGTAGTGGAGGGCTCCGGAAATTTCGACCACCTGGGGTTCTTTAACGATGCACTGACACGACTGACATCGCACATTACACGGGCCTTTAGAATTTCTCCTCCAAAGAAATTCGACCGCCGGTAGAACAGACCGGACAGGATCAGCACCGCTCAAGACTGGCAGGTTGAGACGGCGCTACCAGGTTAATTTACAAAATGGCGGGAGCGGTGCGAAAACTTTGATCAATGAAAAGAAATGTGCTTTGATCACAATTTTTCTACATTGGGCCCTGTCATTAATCGCAGTTTTCGCGCCTATCCCGCCATTTTGTGTGCTGTTTCAACAGCCACCCTCGAGTGCATGCTCGAGTGGCACTGGTTGTTGTTGTTGTTGTTCCTGCCTTGTGTGTTCTGCTTTCTCTTCGTTAGTCGCGCCGTTTTCACTACATCTTGCTGAAAGAAGGCGCCGAATTAACTTGGTTAAATGCTTTTTGCTCTTAGTGATGCATAAAACATTGAAATAAATGGATCACCGTGTGCAGCTACAACCAAATTGAATTTATTCTATCATGCAGTTTCGCTTTCATCAACCGAACGATGGCTGCAGTGTGATGTGTAAGGTGTGTTTAGGTTACATGAGGCATGAAAACAAAAAGCAACATAGCCGCTGATGGTTCAGTTATTGTCATTCCAGCTCTTGAAGCAGGTTGGCTTAAGCGTTGTAATGAAAACGACGGAACTGGGCGTTGCACAATGCTTAGCCATTCCCAGTTAATATACGTTCTTCATAAAAAACGCGCGACATTAGGGTAGACAAAAAAAAAAATTGTAGCAGAGCGTGGTTTCGATCCACGGACCTCTGGGTTATGGGCCCAGCACGCTTCCACTGCGCCACTCTGCTGGATGGGGACGCGGCTCGCGGATATGGAGGTCAATCCATGAGATTACAGATTTGCGAGTGCTGTGAGGGTTTGCAGCGCGAAATTTGCTTGGTGAGTATTTGCGAGTCAGTGCAACAGTAGGGTATGGGATGCCGTAGTGCAGTGCTCCGGATTGATTTGGACAAATTGGAAGTTTTTAAAAACATTGAAGGAAAAAACCGCAGCAAGAAACCAATGCTTGGCAAAAAAACGCGATTGTGCTCTGCATAGGGACGCAATGGTTTCAGGCTGTCCGAGTACGCGCAGCCACACCCACAAGCACGTAAAAGTAAAACTCTTGAGTAAAACCCACGTAAAACCCACAAGCACGTGTCATTCATCAGCGAACATGTCACGTGGCCGTCTATCGGAAATAGGAGGACGGCTGCACTAGCGGTTTACTATTGGAGTAAACTGTCTATGGAGTAAATTAAATGACGAAAAAGTCGCAGATTGTTCCCAGGTTTCGTCACATTTCGGCCCAGCGGCCCCCCGTCTTCACCAACGCTGGTCTGCACTTTCGCGGCGTAGAACATGGCTGTGCCTGTCAAAGCAACAGCCGTAGCATAGCTGTAGTGCACACAATGAGAGGGTGTTCTTGTAAGACGTGAACGTGCAAACACTTCACTCACTGGTGACGTAGCATCCACGCCACGTCTGCGTGTTATTTCCGGTTTTTGTTTATTTCACTTTTTTTTATTTCCGGGAACTGCGCAGTCAAAGCTAGGCCTCTCTGAAAGGCGAGGTTGGTGGGCTGGCCGAGGCGCCTCAGGGTACGCGTGTTACCGAGGAAGCGCGTGGTCTGCCTGTACCGCTGAAGTTTTTCAAACGAGTTGCCGTCGGCGCTCGTTTGAGGGGAGCAAAGCCCAGTGCAGCAATGCACGCTTCTGTTTCTCGACTTGTATTTAAAATGGTATATGTTGCTCGGGTGTCAAAAAAGACTTCTAAAACGAAGCGCTGCCAGTGGAAGCGCTGGGACACGTCCAAAGCTCTGGCTTTGGAATCTTAAAATTGAATCTTAATATACTTTTTTCTTTTCCGAGTTTCTTTTTGTGTTGTTTATTAAGCTAAAAGTGCTCGATGTATTGTTAATCGTGTACATCCCCCCCCCCCCCCCCCCCTTTAACGGCCTTCAGGGCCCTCACATAATAGAACAAAAAGTTACATGATGCCTACATAGCGGTGCTGGGTCGGCGATTTGCCATTGGCATTGTTGTTTTTCACGACCAGCGCAAGGCACAAAAGTGGCCGAAGAGTCACTGTTATAACGCGCTGCAAGTGAAGGCACAGAAGAAGACCGGACCACAGAAAAATCTGGTGAGTGCTTCCTGACGAGGAGGATTTTCGGCGGCCGCGTTTCGATGGAGGCGGAACGCAAAAAGGCGCCCATGTGCTGTGCGATGTCAGTGCACCTTAAGATCCCCAGGTGGTCGACATACCACAGATAAACCGCAAGAAGTGGGGCTCTCACGTCGTAGGCCCAAGCAGTCGCCCCCACCTGGGGGCCATGCCACCCCACTATGCCTCATTAAATCCAATTATGGCAATAAAGATTATTAACTCACTCGGCTTTATCTTTTGTTTATGACGCGAGATGCTACAAGACATCTCGGGTGATCGCAGCCACGCGCAACTGCATCCGCATAAAGTGCCTGATTGTTTTAGCTGCTTTGGCGCCTTATCTCGATGGTCCCTTGCCAGCTTCAAATTAAGCGTGGCCGAGAACGACATTCAGATGTTCGACGACCTCCGAGCGCACTTGTCTGCTTTGAAGCTTCACCCACATTTTGGGCCGCCGCTCAGAATTCCTCCACGACAAAAAAGTAGTATGCAGTTAAAACTTTTCTTTCACCAAAACAAGAAGCCAATCACAAGAAAAAAATTATAAGGTCTAAAATTTTCATAAATGGCTCGTTTAATTAAGTCGAACATTAAAAAGCTGATTTCGTTTATTGTTGTGATTGGCTAGCGGAGTTTTACAAGACTTCGCGGACCGTGGCCCATGTCAATGTTACTAGATTACTCCCATGTCAACAACTGCTGTTTCTTTAAGTTGCATCTCCTGCTACATCACCGCCGCCGAGTAGGTCAGTTCTGTTGGAGCACGGGTCCTCCCAATAAGCTGTTTCTTTTATGCGAAGCATATTACTAGAGCTACACTACAGCCCGTCGAGCGCGGCGGTGGAGCTACCATTGACCTTTAGCGTGACCACGTGACAACATGACGTCACAGCAGAGGAGAGATGGGCTGCCGGCTCGCGCGGTCGGCCGCGGCGGTGGAGGCTCCACATCAGAGGCGCGGCGGCTGACCACGTGACAACATGACGTCACAGCAGAGGAGAGATGGGCTGCCGGCTCGCGCGGTGGGCCGCGGCGGTGGAGGCTCCACATCAGAGGCGCTGCAGCTGACCACGTGACGCTACAGCAGCGGTATAAAGCTGAGCTTGCCTCAGCTTTCCAATGCACTTTCCATGGGTGCCAAGAATGCTGTTGTAGCCGGTGCTGGGGCAGCGGTTGTACACTTTGCATTGAATTCACCGATGATCCCGTATATAGCTGCCACGGCAATCCTTGCTACACTTCTAGTGTTTGTATTAAAATGACCAAGTATTCAACCAAGGAAAGCCATGTATTACCAAGCCTAGCCATCAATATGCTTCGCATCTGACTAGGCTTAACCTTAGCTAAGCCTCAGCCATTTTTGAACCCCTTTCGCTGTCTTCTTGACTGCCGGACTGCCATCATCACTGAGTGACAATACCACAGGCCTCGTTCAGCCTGCATTTCAGCCCTTTCAGCACTGCATTTCGTTCCTTTAATTCATTTTTGTTACGAGCAATCACACAGAGGCATCACGCCTACCTAATATTCTACGCACCCCTCCCCCCAACTTCCAGCTTCTCCGCCTCTCCACGGGTGTCCTGCCAGCCGTCCTTGTGCGCTACGGAGAGACAGACTTTTCGCGGCTCCCTCCATATCGTCTTACACTCCGCCATGCACGTAACGCAGTCTTCGGAAAGAAGAAAAAAATTCGCTGTGGCTTAGCTTGGTTAAGCCCGGTAATTGCGAAAGCAATATCCGTACCTACGCTATGGTTCAGCTGGTAGTGTAGCTGGTGGTGGTGCTTGTGGTTAGACTTGTGGCGATGCATCGGTCATACAATCCAATGCAATCCAATCTAATGTAATCTAATCTAATCTATTCTAATTCAATCCAATCCAGTCCAGTACAATCCAGTCCAGTCAGGCCACCGTTCATGCGCTCTGTAGAAACCTTCTAGCCTCTATAATGTGCACCGCCGTCGCACACGGACGGCGCGAGATCGCGAAGCAATGTTAAGCCGCTGGTGGTTGGCACAGCTACTGCTTTCTAGCGACGTGAGTCGAGCCTAATCTCTTCAGCGTAACACCACAATCGCGCTCCTAGCGGAGAGCGCAGGAGTTAGGCGCCGGTGGTGGCACCGCCGCAGCTTGCGACGGCGCGAGTCGGTCGCCCTTCTCTTCGGCGTGACGTCACAAAGCACCTGTTTCGCTACTAGCGGAGAGCGCAGGAGTTAGGCGCCGGTGGTGGCACCGCCGCGGCTTGCGACGGTGCGAGTCGGTCGCCCTTCTCTTCGGCGTGATGTCACACATGACGTCACACAGAGGTCAACTAAAGGTCAATGGTGGCACCGCCGCGCCACGGCAAAGGCTGAAAGTGCAAGTAGTAAAGCTTTCGCTTTAAAATAGAGTAAATGAAAACAAATGCTCGTGCGCTGCGAATCGGCGAGGAGGTGGTAACTCTACGCAAGCATGACGTACCGTCTGTTGCAAAAATTTAGTCCACAGCGCCGCTGATTTTAATGGCGCGGTGGGCTGTAAACTTTTGCAACAAACTGTACATGCTACATCATCGATACGTCACGTCTTTGCTTGTTCACGTCTTATAAAAACACCTAGTACTCATCATCCCTTCGCTTCCCGATGAAATCGCATTGGTTGGCCTGTTGTGCGTCGTCGGAACAAAAAATGAATAGTGCGTAAGGATTTTCTGCATTGTATTTCGTCCACTGTCCACACCATGAGGCCTCTGAGATTTCGTTTTGAAGACTGGACATAGATGCTTAGGCTAGCTGGACGCGAACTACTTTCGCCATGGAAACACCATGTGGAAATAAATGAAGTTTCATATATTCTATGTTCACCGCTTGCATAAGACGTGGGTGCCCTTGCCTGTTTATTATTGTTATTTTTTTGAAACTGAGTTTGGAAGCAGATATCAAGAATTTGAAAGCGGTACTTCTCCGATACTCCGGTAGTGGTACGCTGATGAAGCAACAGTATGAGTGCATTAGTGCATCTTTTTATCATGCCAAATCTCATTAACTGAAGAAGTTATTCGGTACGGTACGATATAATGTGTAGCGGTTTGTACGGTTCATTGTCGCGATCGCTGCATGTGGACAATGAGAGGCGCCGTAGTGCAGGGTCCCGGATTAATTTCGGCCGTTTCGGGTTCGCAAACTTGCATTTACTTCACCGATCCATGGGGGTTATATTTCATCTCCATGGGAAAGCTGCTGTAAGCGGCCCGGGTCATAATGTATGCACAGCCAAAATGTTAATAGAATTCGATGGTCACTTCGCTCCAGTACCAGGTCTGGGGCGGCGCTTCGCTCCTCAACACGTGCGCTGTTGTTGGCAAAATCTCAAATTCATCAAGTGAGATTATGCATGCTGAACTTATTAGACACCGTGGCAAGAATGTTTGAGCGTTCCTCGGATATTGCTACACGGAGTCAACCACTAGCTGTAGCACAGTAGTTGATCGTTACAGCTTTATCGCCCTGTTTCCGCAGCTTAGTCTCTGTCTATTAAATGTGGCGCATTGCGGTGTATACTTTCGTTCTTCTCGCCTCTGTGTATACTGTCTGGGATGAGTGGTACCTTTTCCTAACTGGGATTGGAAAGTTCATGCGTTATTCTGTGTGCCCTATTGCGCAGTTTAGTCTGGCTCCTTTGTAAGTAGCACGTTGTGCCACCCCTTCATTTTTAATGCGATTGATTGATTGTAAAACATTTTATTAGCCGGAAAGAGCTTGGTAAGAGGTCGCGTTAAGTGGTCGAGAGTACGCAGCCCTCGACAACTTTGTCAGTATTACTTGGCTCATTGTGCGAAAACCCGGCCTTCATCGGAAACCCGTGGCTGAAACGCGGCACGCAAATGACGCCATTACCCCTTCACACCTTCTGGAGCAATAGGCCACCGGCGTCCCCACCGGCAAGTACCTCAAAGCGCGATTGAGGTTTATTAGAAGCGCGATAGAAGTTTATTTTTTATTACAACAAAATATTGGCGCGTGCTCATGGGAGCGCGCCGACGACGAAGACGAAGTGTGTATGTGGTTCGGACAGCCATCTTGTGAGTTCTCTGCTGTGCGCTGAACTTCGCTGAAACTGTGATCTGTGCCGGTCCTGTCCTCGTTACATTTTTGGTGGAGGTGCGGGGTATCGATCCCAGTACCTCTCGCAGTACCAGTTCAGTGGCAGGACGGCAACGAGAAAGTCATAGCGTACGCCAGCCGCTCCCTCTCGAAAGCAGAGGCAAACTACTCTACCACAGAGAAGGAATGCCTTGCGGTAGTGTGGGCGATTAGCAAGTTCCGACCATATCTCTATGGTCGCCCGTTTCGAGCTGTAAGTGACCATCATTCGTTATGCTGGCTAGCCAACCTCAAAGACCCTTCGGGACGGCTTGCGAGATGGAGCCTTCGGCTCCAGGAATACGACATCACGCTAGTTTACAAGTCCGGCCGTAAGCACAATGACGCCGATTGTTTGTCACGTGCACCTGCCGACGTTGCTCGGGCCGAAACGGAGGACGACTTTCCGTTTTTTGCTCTCGTCACGTCGTCCGATATGGCCCGGCGTCAACGGGCTGACTCAGAGTTACGTCCGCTCATCGAGCATCTGGAGGGCCTTAACGTCGCTGTTCCGCGGCTTTTCGTTCGAGGTTTGGGTTCCTACAGTCTCCGAGATGGCGTCCTTTACAAGAGGAACTTCGCCCATAACACAGAAACCTTTCTTCTGGTTGTGCCATCCGAACTCCGTCCAGAAATCTTGCACGCCTGCCACGACGAGCCATCGGCTGGCCATTTGGGTGTTACGCGGACGTTTGCCCGCATTCGTGCGAGGTATTACTGGCCAAAGTTGCTCTCATCAGTCCAGTAATATGCGAGGACCTGCCGTGACTGCCAGCGAAGAAAGACACCACCAGTCAAACCCTCAGGGCTTCTCCAGCCCATCCCACCGCCTGAAACACCTTTCCAACAAGTGGGCATGGTCTTGCTGGGCCCATTCCCATTGTCTTCCTCTGGGAACAAATGAATTATTGTGGTAACGGACTACTTAACGCGGTACGCCGAGACACAGGCGCTCCCCCACGCTAATGCTGCAGAAGTGGCTCAGTTTTTTAGGACATCCATCGTCTTGCGTCACGGTGCGCCATCAGTCATCACGGACCGTGGAACCGCCTTTACGGCGGCATTAATGCAATCTCTCTTCGAACTTACCCACACCAGTCACCGGAAGACAACAGCCTATCATCCCCAAACAAACGGCTTGACTGAACGCCTCAACCGGATGCTTGCAGATATGCTTGCTATGTATGTCGACGTTGAGCATCGCACGTGGGACGAAGTTCTTCCTTATGCAACCTTCGCCTACAATACGGCAGAACAGGAGACTACCCGTCTTACACCTTTCCAGCTGGTCTACGGACGGTGTGTCACTACCATGCTGGATGATATGCTACCCGCTGCTCACAACGACGTAGACATCGGCCCCTACGCTGACGTTGACACATTCGTCCAGCGGGCTGAAGAAGCCCGCCAACTCGCAAAGTGCCGGATTCGACATCAACAACAACTCGACGCCGGTCGCTACAACCTCCGACACCGATACGTTCGGTACGAGCCCGGCGATTCTGTGTGGGTATGGACACCTGTGCGCCGCCGCGGACTCTCCGAAAAGCTCCTCCAAGGCTACTTCGGTCCGTACGAGGTGGTTCGTCGCGTAAGTGATGTCACATACGAAGTTGTTCCGCGGGACACGACCTCCTTACCACATCGGCGCCATCCGACCGAGACTGTCCACGTGGTGCGCATGAAGCCCTACCATGACAGGCTGCAACTCGCCGCTTTACCAGCTTAACAGCTCTCCGTGTTCTCTGCCCTCCGCCATATATGCCGCACATTACATTTGCCGCCCGTGTTCGTTTCCGGTGTCGGGCCGCCGCTTTGATGGAGGGGGTAATGGCGCGTGCTCATGGGAGCGCGCCGACGACGAAGACGAAGTGTGTGTGTGGTTCGGACAGCCATCTTGTGAGTTCTCTGCTGTGCGCTGAACTTCGCTGAAACTGTGATCTGTGCCGGTCCTGTCCTCGTTACAATATTGTTTCCTGACTCAGCGCGGGGAGGGGGGGAGTTGAGATATTTTTCATCTTTTGCTTGGGATATGGTACTGTTACGTACTCAGTTGGCAGAGCACGTCTGGAACGTCTTTTCAAGAGGTTTTATGACGGGGCGGAGAGCTCGAACCAGCCAGGCCGACAAGCTTCGTTTTCCTCCACTCTCTGATCTCTTCCGCTTCGTCGTCGACACAAAGCACGTTACACTTCTCCCTCCGCAGACGAAGCCGCCCACGGCGAGCTAAGCAGTGTCCCGAGGACTGAATCGTTTCAGCCTAGCAACATGCACCACCTGGGTTTTTCGTGAGCATCGGCCACTGTCAGTAAGGCGCGAGACCACGTATAGTTCAAATCACTGATGCGCTCAAGCACAACAAAAGGGCCAGTGTGGTGGGACAGAAGCTTCTGACACAAGCCACGCTTCCGTAGTGGCGTCCACAACCACACTCGATCTCCAGGGTCGTAGGAGATGGGCTGGTGACGGGTGTCGTAGCGGTGTTTAGAGCGCTGCTGTGAGTCCAAATTGATGAGGCGGGCGATTCGACATGCTTCTTCAGCTCGGCAGAGTGTGGCGGCGATGCAGGCTCGTTGTGGACAGAAAAAGGAAGGATGGTGTCGATGCAGCGGCGGGGAACGCTAGCGTACACAAGGTAAAATGGGCTGTAACCAGTTGTTTCATGTTGGGCAGTGTTGTACGCATACATAACAAAAGGGAGGATGTCATCCTAGTTCTTATGGTCAGAATCGGCGTACATTGCCAGCATAGTGGTGAGGGTGCGGTTTGTGCGTTCGACGAGGACGTTCATTTGTGGGTGATACGGTGTCGAGTGACGAAAATTGCATTCGCAGCTACGAAGTAGTTCTTCCACAACATTCGCGGTAAAATGGCGCCCACGATCACTGATGAGAACGCGAGGAGGTCCATGAAGGAGAATGAGAGAGCGCAGGAGAAAAATAGACACATCAGAAGCAGTGGCGGACGGTATGGCGGCTGTTTCACAGTATCGCGTTAGGTGGTCAACACACACGATAACCCAGCGGTTGCCATTCGCAGACCGTGGAAAAGGGCCTAACAGGTCGATGCCTACTTGCTCAAATGGTGTGGTCGGAGGTGTGATAGGGTGCAGCTGGCCTGGCGAACACGACGTAGGAAGTTTAAAACGCTGGCACTGGACACAGCTGGCTACGTATTGTTGAATCGTTTGGCGCATTTTGGGCCAGTAAAACCGTTCTTGTGTGCGGTGAAGGGTACGAGCAACTCCCAAGTGGCCAGATGTGGCATCGTCGTGCATCAGTTGCAGGACAGGGATGCGAAGGCTTTCCGGCACGACGAGAAGAAACCGTGCACCGCCGGGTGTGAAATTCGTCTTGTAAAGTAAACCGGCGCGAATACAGAAACGGGCAGCAGTGGAATGACTGGCGGAGTCGAAGAGGGCCGTTAACGTCGTGTCCTTTAGGATAGGATCAGGAAACGTTGGTGATACAGAAGCGAGGTAGTCGTCGAAGTTGTCGCCGTCGCAACCAGTCGTCGGAAGCGGCAAGCGCGAGAGACAAAAGTTAGAGTGGGCGATTAAAAAGAATAAAAAATAATAATGCCCCGCCCGCACCGCTAAAAGCACAACGCGCTGTCAGCGTCGGCGTGTTGACGGCCACTTTTGTACACGACAGCGAAGTTGAACTCTTGTAGCCGTAAAGACCAGCGGGCAAGTCGGCCGCATGGGTCACGGAGGTTTACAAGCCAACAGAGCGAATGATGATCGGTGACGATGGTAAAAGCATTGCCGTACAGGTAGGAACGAAAGCGCTGCACAGCAAGAACTACCGCGAGACACTCTTGTTCGGTAACTGTGTTCGGTAATTCCATAAAATTTTCTCTCTTTAGGTTTCTGAACATAACTAAGGATAGAAGAAACAGCCCAAGGGACGAGGACGAAGACAGAACAGGAGAGAAACAGCGCTGTTTTATCAAACATGATCAACCAACTAGCCCGCAACACAACTGTTATAACTGACGAGTTTTCTTGATGTTAATTTGAATGCAACATCATTTAGGTTGTCTTCTCATAAAAATTCTGGTTCCTTTGTAAAGAAATTCCCGATTGGTCGAGACAGGTCACGTGAGCTTGCGACGTCGTCACAACCTGGCCGCCATCACACGTGACAACCTGCCCACAGTGTTGTGAGCTGTCTCTTGTTTAAGGATGCGGTTAAGGCTCCCAAGTTTTTTAGCTATACTGTTATGCCTTGACAGTTTAGGTCCTTAATAATTCGCAGCAATTCCTCCCCTGCAAGCACAGTCACGAAATACGATAAATAGCACACACGTCGTAATAAGCGTACGCTAGACTGCGTACAGCATGCGCTGTGCACATGGCCAGAAGGTGAAGGAGTACACAAAGATGAAGATCACCTGCGCTTTATGGTAGCCCGTCAAACCTGGATAACTTTCTCCAAGCTCACCAGGATAGGAGGCAAGATAGGAGGCAATGTTATCATTATTATCTAGTTGATCATGAGGCAAGCTTAGATGAAGAGGATATATCGGCGGAGTATACATGGGCTTCTTGGGAGCTTCCGTTAGTGAAACGCAGCGAGAAGAGTGGAAAAGGTATTCTACTGCATAACCCTTTCCGACACGGCCAGGTGATCATAGAGGCACGTGCAGGTGAGCAAGATTTTTTCTTAACCCTAAGGTAAACATATGTGCGTGATCAGGCCCAGCTAACTCGTTTGCGAGACTTGAGGAAGCAAACCTGGCATAATTAGTTTTGGTAAACACCCATTAAAGAGCCTCTCATCGCTTCATCAAAAGGGCGCACGATGCGAGAAGTCTGTCGTTGACTTATGGTTTGGTTTATGGGGTTTAACGTCCCAAAGCGACTAAGGCTATGAGAGACGCCGTAGTGGAGGGCTCCGGAAATTTCGACCACCTGGGGTTCTTTAAGTGCACTGACATCGCACAGTACACGGGCCTCTAGAATTTCTCCTCCATCGAAATTCGACCGCCGCGGCCGGGATCGAGCCCCCGTCTTTCGGGTCAGCAGCCGAGCACCGTAACCACTGAGCCATCACGGCGGCGTCGTTGACTTATGGTTGACGGCTTTACATTTTTAAGCCAAAGCACAAGTTTTCTGCAATTTCATGTACATTTGATCTCTGCATCCGTGATAGTTTCATCAGTAAAAACTCAACGTACCCAGTTATGTCAGTTCATTCTCTGAATTAAAGATTTAATTTTCTGATCTTTTAATACCGGACTTCAAGTCACAACAATAATTGAATGAAGAAATTAGAGCTTCCAGGTTAGTCTGCTTATAGGCGAGAAAATGAATAAAGAATACCGTGTAACGTGTAATGGAATGCAGGCGTAGCATAGATTAACTCCAATATGTCCATTACTAAGTTAAAATCATCATTAACTCGACCCAACTGAAGCATACGCCCCGCTACTGCACATGTATACAGTCATACACAGCCTACACGTAAGCTACGCACACGGGAATGAAGTGCTACGCACGTCTGTCCAGTGCAGATCATCCAAAATCAGAAAACAACCAGTACAAAAAGCACAAAGGCTAATTGCATCTCTAAGTGACGCACTAATTATAGTGTGAAGAACACATTATAGTGTTGAGAAATGATTGCACTTTGTTTCTTTGACTCCCAAGTCTCTTGTCAATACACCAACCCCCGCAATGCTCGCCAAAAAGAGATTTTACATGAGGTATGTATTTCGCCAGCCTTACATTTCATTTCTCACTGGTCTTACTCAGGAACCCATCGAATTTTATGTAAGGACAAACTGTTAACAGATGTAAGAAATAATTAAAGTTCTTCATACATATCCTCCCCCATCATGTCTGAGATGGAGAATAGAAGTATTATTGTTATGAATAGTACTACTATTATTATATGTTGTACCTTGTGCATAATCATGTTGTGCATCCAGTTTACATACTGTTTGTCATTTGGTCATGTTTTGTACCAAATGCACCCTTACAGATCACTTGGGCCAGTTTTATGAAATTCGGCGTCAGGTTTGCATTGACCAGTCAGAGGGTCACGGCTTGCGTGGCGCTTGAGCGTGTTGTCACTCAGTCGCTCTCTACCATTGTCTAACGAACATGGATTCCCCGAATCAATACTCAGAAGAACCTTGTGAACGTCGCCGTGAACGCAAACTCAAGGAATGTCTACGTGAAGATCTTGATATGCGCATTCCTGAAGAGGAGACAGTGTCAACGGCGAGGGGATCCTGACCTGCCAGCTCGCGATGCGTAGAGGGAGTGAGACTACTACGCAAAGATCAAGGAGTGAGCGCCCGCAAGCTAAAGCACCCAGAGTCAACAGACAAACGAACCAGGATGGCGGTGCCAGTCGGCCGTTTGAGCGTCAACTCGTTCGGCTTTGCGCGCTCGGTATAGTTCACAGACTCGCAAGAATGCGCTGGATTTGAGTGGTTTATGCTTTATGGGAGGTTAACGTCCCAACGCGTCTTAGGCTATGAGGGACACCGTAGTGAAGGGCTCCGGATCATTTCGACCACCTGGAGTTCTTTAACGCGCAGTGACATCGCACCGTACACGGGCCTCTAGAACTTCGTCTTCATCGAAATTCGACTACCGCGGCCGGGTTCGAACCCGCGTTTTTCCGAGTGCCATGATCACTGAGCCACCGCGGTGGCTCCAGCAACAATATAATGAGGCGGTCGTAACCCACCAGATATGCCGTTAAAATTGGCAACGGCTTTGATGGTAGCCTTGAAATCATATTTTTCTCTCCGCTGGTTTAATTCACTCTGGGTTCTAGACCTTGCAAAATAGAATGGTGTTAAAGCTTTTGGCGACTTCGTTACCTTTTTGGCTTTACTTTATCGGTATTAATTAATTGATAGTTTACAATTAATGAGTGCTATCTTTCGGCATACTATTTTTGCTCCTAGTCGGTACTCTTCGAAAAAATTATATTTTTGCGTCGTGTGCCGAAAAGTTTTGCCCTTAAATTTATTAGGCTAGTTCGTGGCTATCATACCGATGCTGTGTCTTCCGGGATGACAGCTCAGTTTGAGATCTCCGCCTGTAATTAATTGTAGTCTTTGGATAAAGCAAATCTGATCTGTATCAAATGATCTGAAACCAGAGAAGTTCGATCCAATGCGTCGGTTAAGCTAGTTGCGTGACGTCGTATGGTGATTTGTGCGTTCTGGGAAGAGTACACTCCGAGGCCTCCTCGGGTTGCTGCCACCGCCTCTCCCTCTGCCACAGCACATCCCACGACGGCGACGCCATTGTCGCCACCGGTCCGGGACAGAGCTGGCGGCCACGGTCCGCTGGCACCTACGCGGCGGCATGGCGAGCAACGTGTGGTGCACAGCCGCACAGCCACCTCGTCTCATGCAAGCCCCAAAGTCACGCTTGGGTACGCCTTCCGTGCCTTGCCCTTGCGGACAAGGCAAGGCGGCCGCGATGCACGAAAAAACCTCGAAGGAAGGGGACTTTCACTTTTGAACCACTCGCCCGCCGCTTCCCTTCGTGTCTTCTTTCTGTCTCTCGAGCCTTTGTTGATGCTCTGGTTTCGGTTCATGATTGCAGAGCTCAGCGGCCGTGCGCGTGCCATCTTGATTTGGTTTGTCGCGTGCACGGTAGCCCCAATGCGCGGAGGGCGTTCTGTCTGAAGAGACGGAGGAGGGCGCCGTCGTCGGTTTGTCCGCTCTTCCTCGTGTACAGGAGCGGGATTGCCGAGGTCTTGACGCTGTGCGATGCTTTTTTTCTCCTCTTCTTCCTCGCCAATCCATCGCCTTCTCTCCTGGACGCCTTGCCTCGTCTTTTGGTTCGCGCTCGGTGGGCACCGTGTCTACAGCGTGCGCTCATATGGATGCAGCTTATTGTTTGGCAGTGGTGCATCTCTACCGCGGAGAGGGTGTGGCGATGAATTCGCGACACTATAAAGATGCGGAGTGGCGCAATGGCCCTCTTTCTTGTGTGTCGCGCTGGGAGGCTGGAACGTCGCAGGAAAGCCAAGGCAGTCCCACACGTGGTCGCTGCGGCTGTTTGCCGTCTCGTGGCTGTCGCACAGAGTGGCTGGCGCAGCATTTATAGTAGCGTTCCACAAACAGTAAGACAGGCAGAGGGTGGCCTGCAGCACCGCCGCCATGAGACTGCGGAGGATAGGAGTCCTAACGGTGAGTAATGCACTCGTAGGCGGAGCAGTGTTTGTTGCTGTCGCGGTGCCGCGTGGATATTAATTTGTTTTGACGTGTAATTTATTTTTTTTTTGCGGATAAATCACTGAACTTATGGCTGGACGGCATCTAGATGAGCAGCAATTTGCTTCTAGTTTTGAGCAAGTAGCTAGCACAGCTTATGGCAGTAACAGCATAAAGGTGGTACAAAACTTCGAAGTGACAGTTATATAATGCACTTTCGTTAGGATAAATGACGCTGGCGTTTCGGCGGCCAAAGGCTGTCGTCACCCGCTGGATGGTAAGCCATGGTTGTAAGAGTCATTTGAATAGAGGAGTCAGCGCTCGAGGAGAGAATGTTCTTTTTTTGTGTGTGTGGTGTCATTTAGTTCTGTGTTTGAGGCGTTATTGGAGGTCCTTCATGGTTCCTTTTTACTCTATTGACAAAGCAGGGGGAGGGGCTTCGAGTGATATGGTATTGCGGCTGGTTCACAAAAGGCTGAAGTACTGTCATCGCCAAACACCTGCGAGGTTTCGATTACGATGCAAGAGTTGCAGATAAGGACTGTACCTGTAGTGAGGGAGTAATTACTCATTGACATCCACCCAAGCGCAACCATACGGCTACAAAGGAAAGCTACACAGCTTTCTCAGAAACTTCGCAGTTAAAGAAAAATTCGTCCTGGTCCGGGGTTCGAACCCGGGACCACCGCTTCACCGGAGCAGTCGCTCTACCAATTGAGCTAACCGGGATGGCAAGCTTATGGTAGGGCGAGAGCGAATTGATCAATAACTCGAAGTGGGAACAGAGTGGGAAGTGGGAGCTCGCCCTACCATAAGCTTGCCATCCCGGTTAGCTGAATTGGTAGAGCGACTGCTCCGGTGAAGCGGTGGTCCCGGGTTCGAACCCCGGACCAGGACGAATTTTTCTTTACCTGCGAAGTTTCTGAGAAAGCTGTGTGGCTTTCCTTTGTAGCCGTATGTCTGCGCTTATAAATCTGCCTTATTATAAATCTACTCCACCTTGGGGGATTCCCCTAAACATTTGACCAAAGACTGTACCTGGATTAAAGGAACATCCTCACAGTGGCCTCCGGGTTATCTTCGATCGCGTAAGGTTCTCGGGCCATCCGGCGAACAACTATGAGCGCCAGTGAGGCCGTGTTGCTCAGCGATCAACTCCGCGAAGAAGGATGAGGTTATGACAGCAAGGACAGCTTCCTTTCCAGAATAAGACTTGGGCACCCTCGTAGAGCGCGTGTGTGTCAGAACCTGTATGGAGCTTGAAATTAATGCCCTGCTTCAATCTGAAGAAACTGATCAAGGTGGTAAGAATTGCTGGGTGGTGGAACGTTGCAATAATTCCTGTGTCTGAATATGCCAGCGATGGGAATTAAATTGATTGAAATTTAACAACGAAAGAACCATCGAGTGAGCGCTGCTAGAAATGCTGTTAGGGTTTAAATGAGATGCAAGGAAGTTAGAAGGACATACGTAACATAGTCATGAATGTTAATGATCGGACACGGATGACCTTGCTGAAAAAAACCTGGATAATCATCCGCATCGGCAAGAACAAGAAATTGCCACCAAGGAAGCCCAAAAGCGAAGTAAGCACAAAACAGCCTTCACCATACTACGCCAGCTACGACACCGAAGGTGATTTAGAGATGTTAGTCAGTGTAAAGACCACCGGATAAGTGGATTGTGAGGTAAGGAAAAGGCGCAGTAACTGTCTCACTTCTCAGTGGACACCTCAACCGCGCCGTGAGAGAAAGTAGGAAGGTAGGAGTGAAAAAGAAAAGAGATAAAGAGGTGCCGTAGTGGAGGGCTCCGGAATAATTTCGCCCACCTGGGGACCTTTAACGTGCACTGATATCGCACAGAACATGGACGCTTTTTGCGTTTCGCTTCCATTGAAACGCGGCCGCCGCAGTCGGCACCGGATTGTGAAGTCCAGCATTATCCCAAATTTTAGCGGAAGGTGAAGAAAAATCGTTAGGAAGAAGCCGAGGAAACAATTATCAGTAAAGGAAACGGCGCATCCATTCCGGAACTCACCAGAGAGCCGATATTTTACTTTAATCGAAGAGCGTGGGTATAGGAGAGATCTTTCTTTCTTTCTTTCTTTCTTTCTTTCTTTCTTTCTTTCTTTCTTTCTTTCTTTCTTTCTTTCTTTCTTTCTTTCTTTCTTTCTTTCTTTCTTTCTTTCTTTCTTTCTTTCTTTCTTTCTTTCTTTCTTTCTTTCTTTCTTTCTTTCTTTCTTTCTTTCTTTCTTTCTTTCTTTCTTTCTTTCTTTCTTTCTTTCTTTCTTTCTTTCTTTCTTTCTTTCTTTCTTTCTTTCTTTCTTTCCTTCCTTCTTCCTTCTTTCTTTCTTTCTTTCTCTCTTTCTTTCTTCTTTCTTTCTTTCTTTCTTTCTTTCTTTCTTCTTTCCTTCCTTCTTTCCTTCCTTCTTCTCTTCTTTCCTTTCTTCTTAGACACAGACCTAGAGGGGGCAGCAAAAATAGCACAAAGTTCGGTCAGCAGCCATGCTAGGAACAGGCATTGAGAATAAAAAAGAGACAAGTTACTATCACAATAACATGTCATTACAAATATTTTGACTTTCCATACAACGGGATGATAGGTACAACACGAAACAATAATTGAATGGCACATCGGGAACATAACGTCTACAACATTAAACCAATGCATGCACTACATATTAGTTTTGAATCACCAGTTTTGCACCATCAGGCGCGACCATGATATTCATCGCGAAGCAAAGACACAGTAGATTAGATCGCAGTTTGTAGGAAATGACAAGAACAATGCAAGAGAGAACATAGATTGCACTTTTTTAAATAATCACAGTAATGAAAATTTAATACTGCTATTCACAAGAAACTTTCTAATGTGTTTTTCAAAAGTTCTTAGGCCGTTATTAAAGTCTACCTCGATATCTTTTCTTTTCAAAGCATTAGTTATTTGAAAGGGTATGCTTGTTGACTTCCGTGGTTAGTTCTAACTTTCGGAATTTTTCTTTTTGCGCTTCGAATACTGTAAGAAGTTGAACTGTGAACTGGAAAAATATGCAGCCTGTATTTATGAATCCATTGAAATAATTTGAAGTAATAATTTGAATTTGATAATTTGAAATGCGTAACATTTGCTTTTGTACTAGTAATTGGAACCTGTCGCTTACCCAATAAGGATACCATAGCTTATTCTGGAGCGAACTAGTGAATAGTACAATGGCTGCTTTAAGCGTTTCGGTATTAGATGTTGTAGGCTGTAGGGTGCATGAGCAATTCAGTGGCTGTCTCTTCGACGAAACAAAGAACGTCATAAACGTCCGATCATAAAATTCATTATCCATATAAATGTCGCATAATTAGCAAAACCACCAAAATTACCCGGCAAGTTAATGCTAAGCGATATCCTGAAGAACAATGTAGAGAAGATCAAGGAAGCCTGAAAGCAGCAAGATTTAGACATTGATCGAAATCAGATAAACGCAGCTGAAGGCGAATACATCAGTGTTATTAGCTACTTTATTAAATATTTAAGATAGCAGGGAATTTTTATTTGGATTTGTACCTCTACGGTTTTAATGTTAGAATAAGTAGATCTGGAAAACAGGTCCTCTTACCGAAAAAGTAAAAGAAGAAGGCCGGACACGCAGTGATCAGGAAAAAGTGAAGTAGGGATCCACGTATCTTCTTGAACAATTGAATTTGCGTGAAATACTTGACAGAAATCAATATTAAACCGTACAAAAAGAGTGTGAACATCTCGGGCTTTGTAGCTGGCGCCCGGGATAATAATATACAGCGTCAGGAGACAAGTGCTACGTTGTATTTTCAAATACAATATTTTAATATAGAGAGGGGTGCCAAGTTAGGTTAGAGTGGCCGTAAAAGGTAAAAAAAACGTGATCAGTGATAATTATTGAGTACTTTTGCTACTTCCTAATTTAAGAGAGCATAGAACAAAATTGGTCACAAGAGTACTTGTACTTGTTGCTTAAATTGCGACAATCAGCGAGAGTGAGCGTGAACGTGGCCAGTTGTCTATTGTAATGTATGGGCATAGAGTCGCGGAAGTTTTCGGACAGGGCGTTAGAGGGAAGCGTCCCTAGTGCGCGCTTCCTGTGTGCAACCCGCCTCATGTCTACCGGCTTACACCTCCCAGGCTGCGTGAAGCGTCCAAGAGCCGTTTCGAAGCGTCATGCGGAGACGACGAAGATAGCGTGAGACATGTGCGAATACGGGTGGCTAAGCGATCGCGGAAAGGGGTTACGCGTTGTCAAGGGCGGAAGATGCCCCATAAACTGCTGCCGCTTTAAAAATGCATGCTTATATTGAGAAGTAAAAAAAAAAAAAGATTTTGTACAACGTTTTTGTATCAGTATATTTATTTATTTATTTATTTACCCACAGCGCCAAGCGGCATTAAAGTGGGGGAGGGTATACATAAAAAACAAACACAACATAAGCAGTGTCAGCCACGGAAACAAGTCCAAATTGCATCAAAACAAAGAAAAACAAAAACAGATAAAAATTTCACTGAACCACGAAACTGAAATGGTTATTATGAGGTAGAAAAGAAAACATCATTAGACATATTACAAGCTGTGTCTGAAGACAATTTGTTCCAATCGCGTATTGTTCCAATTTAGGACGTTTTTTTTTCAGCAGCAGGGTGAAGACTTTTTATACAGCGCGAAAGTCGCAATGTTTATAAAGCGTACTGTTCGTTCTATATAATTAGTTATACTTTAAATAGAAAATGTTTTTCGGAGCTGCCGAGGGATGAACTGGCCCTGACAGAGTTAGGTCTCGAACTGCCGCATTATACTCGCCGCTAGCACTGCGTGCACGAGAGCGTGATTCTTCGTTAATTGGCCCCCCTTTCTAGTGAGCTACGGGCGCTGGTTTGAGCGAGGCGCGAGGGACGTTCCAGATTATTTAGATTGATATAATTATAATACGGTAGAAATAGTTATGTTCGCATAAACTGCAATATTTGGTGCTCTATATTGCTCTAGCTTATAAATTAGGCCTCTGGTGCAAGAGGTAGACTATGACAGCATTAGGCCTCTGGTGCAAGAGGTAGACTATGACAGCATGTTTAGAAAGCTTAAATAGGAACCACACGTGCCCTAGACTACTTAAGAGTTAGTTTTAGTGTTCGATTCCGTAAGTGCTGATGATGCTGAAGGGTGAGCTGCAGGTCTTTTAAAGAAGATGACGAAAAGCGATTAAATTGATAGATTAAAGTGTCAAAAGCACATTCATGGGAGGTGCCAGCGTTTTCTGCTTAGTATTTTAACAAATCAAATATTTTCCGAGTAAGCAGTTCCCAGTTTTACCAGATTCAGCATTTTGTTAGATAAGACAAACTTTAAGTTAGCACCCGTTATTACTTCGATATATGCGACCCTGCCTCAGAGCGAGAGGACCACGATATGTAGCGTTACCCCATTCAGAATACACCCGCAGTCAAAAGTTCGTGAAATGCAGTATCAGTGTAAAAACTTGACTCCATTGCCGTCTTTGCACGCAGCCTAGAATAGATATATGCTGCCTGGTCGGCGAGTGCACCACTGAGTATCAAGCTGTGCATTCTGAATGAAAAAAAATTAAATTTTGTCGCCAAAGTCGCGTTCTAAATACTTTTGATATTGGTATGCTCAATTGTGAGTGAACTGGCGGCCTTTACTCAGAGTGCGCTTCAGAGAGCGGTGATTTATTTGCTTCAGACTAATTTAACTCTTCTCGCACCATGATAGGGGTGGTTTTCATTTTATCTAGCGAACGCAGTAACTATTATTGAAGACAATCATCTTGGCATCATGTCCTGCAGCACTGGCCATGTCGACAAATTTTATCTCCAGTAAGAGTATCATTTTATTCTGGGCTTCTAACGTCCTGTGCATCTTTAAAAAATGATCTGTTGTGTTACGGTCTCTCCAATGTTTTTTGAATGCGTCCATGTTACAATTTTGAGCTGTTGTGAGCCTTCATACAAAAACTCTTAGGCGATTCTTGGTATATCGTTTGAACACGTTGGTAGCCATATACGTTAGTTATATCCGAGGTTGAGACCCCTATAGTTCGTTATATCCGAGGTGGCACACTTTGGTTCGTTATATCCGAGGTCGACACACTAATTTTGTTACATCCGACGTCCAGGCATGAAATTTTGTTATATCCGACGTGGCATACTGAATTTCGCTTTATTTGAGGTAGTATACTAAGTTCGAAGCAAGGGGAGCAGGTTGCCTCGTGGCAGGTTGGCCATTTGCCATTGGCTACTGAGAGACGACGGCGCCATTTCCGCCTGTACACATTCTTTTAATGTTAACGCATCAGTAATGATACATGTCAGTAGAAAATGAACAGTTGGTATATCGCGTCACATAGCCAGTACGTTTTTAGAGAAGAAAAGGCTGGGCGAGTTGGTTTGAGTTTGCATTGTCTTCTTTCGCGCGGTTACGGTATGCCGATAGGCTTTCTCGAGGCCTGCTTGGACTGTTTGAACAGGCAGTTTTTGTGTTTGGCTGGAAATGTCGAGTGGCATCTTGAGGAGGAGTGAGGATTAGTAGGTACAAAAGATCACTTGCTGTTATTCATAGCATTAACTTTAATTCTGTAACATTAATATTTACCAAAATGTACGAAAATTTCTATACATCTGAAAGGAAGTGGTGGCCAAATGGACATAACTTTATGCTGTGTGAGACTAATTGTGTCATTCCCATGTAACATGCGAATAATATAGGAAGGCAAACAAGCAAGTTTAGCACTAAATGGCTGTTGCAAAAATGTTTACCGAAGTTGTACAGCTATAAATCTGTTAGATAGCCTTCACTTAAAGCTAGAGCTATTTAGAAGAGTCGTAGGGCTTTTAAATGAAAGGTATGGTGTGGTTTATTGCACTGAATGTTTTGCATCGACCCAGTAACATTCAAGCGGCTCATCGATCGCAATTCATCGTGATTTGTATTGAATTTTTTGCATTATTACGCCAACTTCCTCATGTAATGTCTCAACATGGGACCCTTCAGGAATTAAGTGAACAAATAAGCAAAATAAACAAATAAAGTCAGTGACTGGAACACGTCATTAATTTCCTCGAAGGAGGTTGAGCCAGATGGTAACAAAGCAAGCTGTTTTCAATATCCGGGCTCAAAATTTTATAGTTAAGGTGCAAGAGATAAAATTGCGTAAAGTAGCTTCAAGGATGGTTCGTAAGTAGATTTTTGGTTATTTGACTTAACAATGTGCACAAAGTGGCCATTAGTTTGGAAGAAATTGTACCTGACCTTTCTTGAGGCTAACTCACAATGTGTTCTTTGTTCTCGAGAAATACCGTTGTAAATATGCGGTTTATCGCCTATGCGCAGCAGGGGCAATCGAATCAGTCGTTACTTCACTTTAAACGTTTGGAATCCGCCAAGGCATCGGTCAAATGTTTTAAGGCCTTGTAGGGCAGCCATAACTTCTCGCGTGTTTTAGTTTAGAGGTAAATAAGAGGCCTGGAGATATGCAGAGTCTTTAAGGTGCACCCTTCATTATAGAAATAAACTGGCCTCTTTACTCGTGACATCAGAATGATAAGTTAGTAATGCGCTGCGTGTCAGTATTAATCCAAGGACTGTTATTGTCCTCGGAAAGTTGCTGGGATACTGTAATACGCTTCCAAGTCTTTCCTGCATCACTTTTACTTCGTGCACATTTTACTTATAACATTCTAGCCTTACTTCGTTACTATTTACATTGCGCAATGGGTCTACTTGTTTCTGCGCCAACAGTGAACCGGAGTAGCAAGGTATTGCATGATATTCTCGTCATCTAGGTTATTTACACTGACACAGGGGTGGATCCAGCCTTTTACCTTGAGGGAAGCTAATTTAAAGCTAATTTAAAACATATGCTATGCGGTACACTTAGGCAACCCGGCTAATGGCAGTTGGAAAGTGTCTGAAGTCCCTTCCTCCGCTCACTTCTTGTCCGCTAGTCTGTTTGTCCCCTTTCATTCATTTACAGACTTCACCAGAGGCCTCGCAACCTCCGATGTGGAGATTTTTGAGAAAGAAAAAAGGCAGAGAAAAAAAAGGGGCCCATTTATCGTGCAGAAAACTAGGAGGTGTGGGCAATAGTATGAGAAAATAAAAGAAAGGACATTTTAAAGTTACATGATCAGTACCTTATATTTTCAGGCGCGTTACAAAACCAGCGCACAAATTTTTGATCATTGCGGAAGACGCGTGGAAGACGCTGCTGAGTGCCCCTGTAATAGTCAAAGAAGTATTGAGCGACTAGTCAGCTCGGCACTCTGAGTAGAGCGGGAGGGTGAATCCTTGACACAAAACTTCAGCCTCACCCTAACCCCATCTAACATTCCTGCGGTATATGTCCAGCGGCATGTGGCCCTCTTTGTTTCTTCCTGCGAACCCTGTCATCCAGGTCATGTAGCATATGGAAACCACACTACGTGACTTGACAGTCCTCTGTACCAGGTTACTCCGGCCAGGAGCCACAGGCGACAGGCCACAATGGCGGCAGCAGCGGCCGTCTTCCGTCGGAAGTACGGATTCACCGGCCTGTGACCGCGGCAAGTGGGGGCACACACGCCCCCTCGGTCGCTTCCTTCGAAATACACGGCGCGTCTCGCCTGGCGGTCGCACGCACACGGTTGGCTGCCTAAGAAAAGAAAGCGCGACGGCCGCTCGGAGGCGCTCGGAGCGCTTTGCCGAAAATTGAATGCACGTACGCGAGCCAACGGTGCGCGCTGAGCGCGGACAATGCGGGCGATGACGAGAGCAGTGGGGCACACGGGAAGCAGCCGTCATGGAACGACGCCGTCGGCGTTTATTTAATAAATGCAGCGACAGGGCGCCTTTCTTATTTTTGGACTTGGGGTGCCTCGTCGAGGCGACAGAAGAGCGCACCGGAGCCTCTTCCGTTCAGGGTATGTAGAGTGTAACGGCAACCGTACCGAACCCGCGGTGTCACCTAGAGACCTACTGAGCAAGCACCATTGAAAAAACGCCCATGAGGGAGGTTATAAATTAGGGTCTTACGAAAATATTTCAGTGTACTTTTTTTGCTGTGTACCAATTTCAGACGGACAATCAGGTCTCCACCTCATTGGTTTTGCTGCGCTATCTGAGGGACACTTTGTTGGGTTTACGGCGCTGTGAGATCAGCGAAACATAAGTTGCAGGCTCCTGGTTGGTTGTCATTTAGCAGTTAATATTGTGTTCTTGCTTAGTTCGTCAATGAGATTGTTGGGCAACGGTAATTCAAGCATGTGTGGTAACGTGATCGACGTAACATAAGATCATGAGGGCTATGTGTGCCTCCTAGGGAAGGGGCCGAAGAGGATGTATGGCACCGTTGCTTGCCAGTTTAGGTTTTTATTTTCTTTATCGCTTTCTTTCTTTCTTTCTTTCTTTCTTTCTTTCTTTCTTTCTTTCTTTCTTTCTTTCCTTCTTCCTCTCTTTCCTTCTTTCCTTCTTTCCTTCCTTTTTTCTTTCCTTCTTTCGTTCTTTCTTTCTTCCTTTCTTTCCTTCTTTCTTTCTTTCTTTCTTTCTTCCTTCCTTTCTTTCTTTCTTTCTTTCTTTCTTCCTTTCTTTTTCTTTCTTTCTTTCTTTCTCTCTTTCTTTCTTTCTTTCTCTCTTTCTTCCTTCCTTCCTTCCTTCCTTCCTTTCTTTCTTTCTTTCTTTCTTTCTTTCTTTCTTTCTTTCTTTCTTTCTTTCTTTCTTTCTTTCTTCCTTTCTTTCTTTCTTTCTTTCTTTCTTTCTTTCCTTCCTTCTTTCTTTCTTTCTTTCTTTCTTTCTTTCTTTCTATCTTCACACCAACCTCTGCAAGTATACTTAAGAACTACGTCAATCCCAGCTTTCCAACCCCGCCGTGGTGGCTCAGTGGTTACGGCGCTTGGCTGCTGACCCTAAAGAAGCGGGTTCGATCCCGGTCGCGGCGGCCGAATTTCGATGAAGGCGAAATTCTAGAGGCCCGTGTGCTGTGCGATGTCAGTGCACGTTAAAGAACCCCAGGTGTTCGAAATTTACGGAGCCCTTCACTACGGCGTCCCTCATAGCCTGAGTTGCTCCGGGACGTTAGCACCCCAATAAACCACAAAACCCAGCTTTACCATGGAAGAGTGGGTCACAGTGATCCCCATAAAAATGTACAAAGTTCTGTTTCGAAAGATGTTCGTATATCGGTCAATCGAGAAGACATTCAACTGAACGGATTGCTCACACAGCCTCAGTGGTGAACAGTATATGATTCTATTTTCTTTTTGGGGAATGCGAGAAATGCGGGAGGACGCACGGCGCTGCTTCGTTGGTGCAGCAGGCAGGCAGTTGCGAAGACAGCCAAAGTTGTCTAGCAGTGATTTAAGTGAAAAAGTTGTGTTTGGAAAACGTCGTTCATACTCGCAATGCAACCTCTCGCAAGCGTACTCGCAATGCAACCTCTGTTCCATTGTGCCCTGTCGCAGTGCACACACATTTTTGGTCGTCACCTTCTGATGGCAACCACTGAGCTGACGGACGGGAGGAAACGTTTTTTTTTCGGTTTCGAGAAATCGTAGTGCAGCGATAGATCAATAACCTGCTTTCTCTAAGGTAAACAGCGTCGTATATCGCGACTAAAAACTCCAGTGTTCACATATTGCTGGCGTCGATACTAACCATAAGGGAGGCGCGGACTGGGGAATATGAACTATAACGGACATGTGTACCGGGGTATGGATTCAAAAGTTACGTGCGCATCTGGCAGCTGTATAGTCATAAACTTCCTGACTTGAGAGTGCGAACCATAAAGAACGTGTGGATCCGGTAGAGTGAACTATAAAGGATGTGTGCATAAGGGACCGTGAACCAGAAGGGACGTTTCTATTGGGAAGTGAGAACCACAAGGAACGTGTGTGCTGGAGTGTGTGGAGCTAGGAAGGGAATCATTAGGTACGTGCGGAGCAGGCAGTATGAGCCATAAGGGGCGTGTGCAAAAGCGGCGGGAATCATAAAATACGTGTGGACCAAAGTGTGCCCCTAAGGAATGCGTGGATCAGCGAGTGTGAGGCGTAGAGGACGTGTAGACGGGAAAATGTGAACCACGAGAGACGCGTGGATTAGAGAGTGTGGGCCATAAAGAACGTGTGGACGGAGGAGTGTGAACCGTGAGGGAGGACTCACCCGTTGAGTGTGACCCATAAGTAGTAGTAGTAGTAGAAAACTTTTATTGAGATCTTTTAAGAGATTCGCGGATTCGAAGCCTCCGTCGTCTTTCGTGGCGACGGCGACTTGAGGCTTCTCTTCAGCAAGGTTGGGCCCCTAGTCCAGGGCTCCACTGAGTCGCGCTGCATCAGTAGCGTGCCGCACTAAGGCGAGCTCGTGACCCATAAGAAACCTGCGGACTAGGGAGTGTGAGTAAAAAAATTAGACATCACTGCGGGGACGTTCATCGGGAGAATGCGACGCCTCCTCGGCCCTGGTCGCCTCTCTTAGCCTCTCTTGATCATTTTCTTTTTGTTTGTTAAGTTAACTGCTTAATTAATGAAACTATTTTATACCCTAATTAAATATCGATTTATATACTTTGATTATACTTTCTTTAATCTCAATCAACCATTTTGGTTTTTCAAATTTGGCGCCGTGGTTGCTTTCCCGTCCGCTTACTATATCCCTGTCCAGCCTATTCAACCGTCCAATGGTTTTTGCTGATAATTAATTAATTAATCTATGTTAACAGAATTTTTTGATCGATTTATTATCACTCATCAAATACATTTCAATTCACTTAAAACTTTATTTCCACTCCTTTGCCTATTTTTGCACTATTCTGCCTTCCACGGCTGTTTTCTCTTCCACTCACTATATCGATGTCCACGCTATTTCGACGCTTTTTCGACACCTTTGGCTCTAATTAATTAACTAATCGTCCTATCAACATAATGTTTTTCGCTCAGCTTCCTCACATGATCCTCTTTCGATTACAACCACTCGTTTGATGATACCTTTTCTGAGAACGTCGCAACTGCGGCGGGCACGTTTTGCGGACACGTTTTGGTGACGCGGCCCCTCCGACATAGCCTAGAAATGCTTTCGCATTAATAAGAGACGCGTGGACCGGAGCGCATGCACTTTTAAATGTGTGTCTTTTTTTTTTTTCGTTTATGTGATGCTGGTGAGCTCTGCTACGGGGGCGGACGAGGGCTAATTTAGAGACGAAAGCGTGCGCAATACAGCTGTAATTGTCACCTCTGCGTCAGACGGAGAGCAGAAAGAGTGGCTATTTTTATTACTGTCTCTACTACGGGCATTCTTGTATTTTAGGGTTCATTTCCGCCCGCACACACTGGTGAATCATGGCGCTGCCGTCTTCACCTACCCAGGCCACGCTGTATCTAATCACAAGGCTAGCCGGACTTCGGGCACATAAGCATGCCATATTCACGCACCAACTCTAGCTCTTTCAAGTAGATCTTGGTCGGGATTTCGACACACTTCAGAATCAGTTTATCAGAATAGGAAATAAAATGTAAGGTACGGGCAAATTAAAACAGAAGGAGGTCCCGTAGTCTGGGACCTTCTTCAATTACCGCACTGTCCACGCCTTCGACATCGTTAAGCAATCTTATGCCATGCCATCGCTCTGGTTGTGTCTTTTAAAAACGTTTACTGGTGCCGAAACTTTCTTAACGCGTTTTTTGTTTTTTTCTCGCCCCTTTAAACCATAAGCAGGACTCGCCGACCTCGACTGGTCTCCTTCTGTGCACCCTCCTGGCGTTGCACTGCGGCGGGGCAGACCAAACGACCTCCAAGCCCCCTTCAGCCGATGGTGGCTTAGTGGGAACCGGCCGTGGCCTGTCACACCGAGCGCAGGACAGGCATTATCGCCGCGGTCGCCGACTCGACCCGGGCTCCCCTCCGCTTCCTAAACGGTCATCCCGTGCCGGAGAAAGTCGCCGAAGTGACGCAACGGCTCCAGACTACGACGGCGGTGACTTCGAATACCCGCCGTACCACAGCTACTGGCCTCCCGCTACCACCACGGACAAACGAAAGGACGGCAAGGGGGGTCACCACTACTACCACCGTCACCGCCAAGGTCGGAGGCGCTACGACGACTTTGGCGGCGACTACGACTCGTACGACTACTACGGCGGCAAGCACGACTACAAGCACGAGTACGACATCGTGTTTCCCTTGCTGATCCTCATCATGGCTCCGCTGGCGGTTTCCGCTTTCCTGCTGCCCATCACAGCGTCGCTCATGACCAACACATTCTTCCTCGTCAACGGGGCCACATCTGCGGCCATCCAGGGACGGCGAAGGCGCAGGAGCTTGCGGCAGCTAGCGCCTTCGGCCGAAGAACTGCAGAATCTGGAAGAAGTATTGCTGAGGGCAATCAGCAAGTACGGCGGCTTTGAAGAAGCTGTGGTCCAGGAGTCAATGAAACGTCAGGTGATCACGACTTGACAATGTTAGACCTTGTGGCCAAGAAGAGACGACCAGATGCATTGTAGTGAAAAGTTACGTTAGTGAAAGAACATGCATAGTGTGGCTAATTATTCTGCTGCACAACCGGACGTTCGACCATTTCGACATTTCCGGAAGCCCTCTTAAAGATGCGGAGTAGACAACGCCTGAAACTGGAGTTGCGGTTGTGGCAGCAGGGATCAAAACCAAAGCCACCGTGCTTCACCTGGTGAAGTTGTGTGAGATCCATGGAAGTGCCACACGAGGACAAACGGTTGATCGAAGGTGTTGCTTGTTAGTGCCCTCTGTTGAAACAAACCTAGTATGCATGCACAGGGCAGCGACATGTGCACATGATATGCTGCATGTTTTGATGTCTCTCAGCGCCACCTAGTTATTCGTCGTTGTTGTAAGTTATTTATTCTGAAGTAGAAGGATGACACAAAAGCTCTCAATATCTAGCGTGAAAAAAACTGCTTGGAAGTAGTGAACCCTGAGTGGCTGCTGTGGCACTTTCGGGAATCGTCAAAACACCCCATGTCTTATTAAGGCTCTAGCACTCTGACATGCCAGTGGAGAGAAAGCGAAGTGTCCAAAGTTCACAAATTCCGGCTGAAGCTTCAGTGCTCAAGTTTCGCAAGACGGCAAAACAGGGTTGTTGATCGGAGTATCACAATACGACGAAATAAAAAGACTCGTGCGACACTCTCGGCATGTGTTCGCGTCTAAGGTGCTCAGCCTCAAGAAAACCGATCAGTTTTGTGATTCAAGGGCTTCTAGCACTGCTACTGAAAACCACGCATCCTGACGGGAAGCTTATTTCTTGTAGACAGAATTTTTTGCTTCCAGATTACCGCGAGGAGGTGCCACGGTACACACACAGAGCTGTGTAGTCTTTGTTCTTTCCCCCTTATGGTATTTAGCGAAATAGGCGGCTATGTCCACATGTACCTACTCAACATGTACAAAACAACGAGCGTAATAGTGTGAAGGCAGACGAGTTATTAACGTCACTGCGTCAGTGAATGAGTTTTCTGTTGGAAGAATTGAAGGGAAATGCAGTGCGTAAGGGAGCCATCGAGCTCCGACAAGGATATTTTTTTTGGAACGATAGACGATGTGATGGATCTGCCGTCTTTAAGTGAATTTTAAGCAATATGTGGGCCTCTTGGGGCAGGTGGTCGTAGGTAGAAACTGAATATGAAAGGTGATGGCGACTATAGCAGCTTCTTTAAGCACGATTTTACAATAAATGAGAAAGACAGAGACATCGGGGGAACAAACGGTAAGTGATCAGGGATTGTGGATCGTCCTTTGCGTTGTAAAATGAAGCTTTTGGAATTACTGATGCTAGCGCTGGTGCTTCTTCACAGCCTTTCTTTGACACATTGCTTCGTTTCCGCGAGGCACTTCAGAATTCCTGGTGTTCTTTTTCCCAGAGTGAACTTGTAAACAATTTTTGTTTATAGAAAAAAGTCGGTGCAACCATCCTTTTACTAAAACGAGCATACATGACCTGAAGTTGCTGCTTTAATGGAACAAGCACAACGACGGCGTGGTTGCGCGTGCTTCTGGAAGTAACTACAACTGCCACGCCAACGCTCTCGCGAACATCAGTGGCCGATTTGATCAGTTGCCAATCATTATATTCAGTGAGTGCATTTTCGGCAGTCAAGCCGCCGCGGTGGCTGAGTGGCTATGGTGCTCGGCTGCTGGCCCGAAAGACGCGGGTTCGATCCCGGCCGCGGCGGCTGAATTTCTTTGGAGGAGAAATTCGAGGCCCGTGTACTGTGCGATGTCAGTGCACGTTAAAGAACCCCAGGTGGTCGAAATTTCCGGAGCCCTCCACTACGGCGTCTCTCATAGCCTTAGTCGCTTTGGGACGTTAAACCCCATAAACCAACCAAACTAACCATTTTCGGCAGTCATACACATGCATTCGGGCCCAGGATGAGTAGCCGTGCGCCTTTCACTGCCTCCTGGAGGTTAAGTTTTCAACCAGTGGTTACTTGGTCATTTGAAGAGCCCTTTTGTGTTATGCATACGGGCGTCGCTCAGTGCATTGTAATGCCCCTTCTTCGCTGCCATTGCAGTTCTTAGGCATTAATAGCGCAGAAAAGAAGACGGGATAGACAGGAGTTGACGCATACAGGCATGTACTGGTACTTTTGGAAAACTGTGCAGGAATTGTGTTACTAGAATAATATGTGTCTTAAGTTTTGACCCCCCCCCCCAAAAAAAAAATAAAAATAAAAACGAGGCCAGTACAGCTTTTTTTTATTGGAAATTTAATTTATCCCTGGGCTTGTACCTGCGATGGGCAATGAGGATGCCACGGCGTCCGATCGCATGTACCCATGGGTCTGCATTTCGGATAAATCCTAAAGGTCTAAACAAGCACTAAGCGCTTAATTATTTCAAAGTACGATTTACCCCAAAAAGTCCTACTTTGTCAAGCTTTTCAGTGAGATACTTCCAGTTTTCGACGGAACAGATTCAAACAAATGAAAGATATGGGCGTTTCGTACGGGACATATCATGTCAAACATTCGCGGACAAAAATCTTGAAAATTGAAAAATTGTAAGACACTGCTATGGAAATATTGAAGGTAATGGCCCATTCTTCTGAGATGTAGCAAAATCTTTCTTTTAAAGTGTTTCCATCGATCGCATCGAACAGTCAAGACTGTCATAGAAAAACCAACGAGGAACGATTTTTGCGATAGCAGAAATGTTAATGGAGAAAAAAATGCAAGATGGTCGTCGGGTGATCTGCGAATATATTGATTGTTGTAGTGAAATCTTCCATTATATGGAAAAATTGCGTACCTAAACGGTTTCCCACTCAAAAATGCTTCTGACCAGAATTGTTTGGTACGGCTATAACCGAGTTATTATTAGCTGATAAAAACTGATAGCTGATAAAGGAAAGCTTAGCGCAGTTGGGTACTGATAACAAAATCAATCACCAGGCAATGCTGAGAATACAACAAACAGGAAGTTGCGTTGGTATGCATAACCGTTGTTAGCAAGAAGTGGCCGGATTCTTTTCGAATTAAGAAAACAGGTTTATTTTAGGACTTAAGGATACAAGAATGAAATAACTGGATTATTGAAACGTAGGAGGTTCGGCGGATCTGCAGAGTTGGGAGGGCCTCGCCGACGCGTCTCGTATCGTCGGCGCCTCCCGGTCCTCTCTCCTCCCAAGCTGCAGCGGTGGGGCTTTTATAGCCTGAGGAACGGTGGCCCCTCCGAACTGGCCAATCCAAAGGCGGCACTCCGAAAGGACCAACCAGCGACCGCGCGGCCAACCGCTTCAAATCTTGCCGCGCGCGCTGGCGTCCGGGGGAGGAGGAAACGGCGCCTCGCTGTCTGGCCTCTTGTGACAAGTCCAGACGTCTTGCTTGCAGATGCCTCTCCTTACGACTCCGCTGCCGTAAGGCGCAGCATCATGGCTTGTCAAGGGGGACGCTCGTAGGAGAAAGTTAGGATGCGGGGCGCCTCGTGGTCGCTGAGCAGGAGCGTTAAATGTCGTGTGCTGGCGTGTTGGGACCGCATGGCTCGTAAGAAATGTGAATGCTGACACGGCCTTTCCAAAATTTGCGCCTGTCCTCAGGCGCACGTTGTCGACAGCAATTCTTGGGCGTGCTGGGCGTTCTTCGCCGCGTACCTTGTGGCTTGCGTCCAGCCCGTTCTAATACGCCTTCGCTTCCATCTGGGGAGACGATGCGACTTGTGCGAAGTGCCGTGTTTGTCTCGTTCGTTTCGTTTCTTGGTACAGGGAGTCGGGCTTGTACCGTGATGCTCACCGATACGACTGCGTCGTCGTTTCCACCTGGGGACCTGATACGACTTATGCGGACTGCCGTGTTTGTCTCGTTCGTAACGTTTCTTGGTCCAGGAAGTCGGACTTGTTGGATCGTTCCGCATCCTGCCGTGCATTCGTCGCGGCTCTGGCTTTATGGATGAGCCAGCTCGTCTTGGCAATGGCTTCTGCATTGTAGTAGTAACTTTAGCAGATGCGAAAGGTGAGCCGTGTCGTTGGAAGCACGTCTCGTGGCCAACTCGTGTCGGTAGTGGCTGCTGCACCGTAATATCCGTGGCTGGGGCGCGGGGTCCGTCGTGTCGTGGGGAGCCCGTTCCGTGGCTCGATCTCGGTGACACCGGCTGCTGCACCGTAGTGTCCGTGGCAGGGGCGCGGGGTCCGTCGTGTCGTTGGGAGCCCTTTTCGTGGCCCGCTTGCGGCGACACCGTGTGCTGCACCGTAGTGTCCGTGGCAGGGGCGCGGGGTCCGTCGTGTCGTTGGGAGCCCTTTTCGTGGCCCGCTTGCGGCGACACCGTGTGCTGCACCGTAGTGTCCGTGGCAGGGGCGCGGGGTCCGTCGTGTCGTAGGGAGCCCGTTTCGTTGCTGACCTGTGTCGACAGTGGCTGCTGGTCCGTGCTGTCACTCGTATCGTGGGACACTTGTCGTTGAGCAAGAAGCCTCCGCAGATGATCTCTCTCGGCCAGCAGTCTCTCGAATTCCGCCTTCTGGGCTTGGCGGCGAGCGTTGTCGTCCACGATCCGCGTCACGAGGTCGTCCTTGCGGCCGCTGCACGAAAGTCCTCGGCATCGGAGCTCTTCCACCAGTTGCCGTTTCTTCAAGGTGGTCAGTGCGTTGCGTGCTGCCGATGCCAGAAGGGACAGGAGCTCCAAGCTCACCGTCGGCGTTCTGCTGTGCTCCACGCTGTCGACTCGGTCTTCGTTCAGGAGTGACGCCTCTGCAGATCCTGTCGACTGCGCCATGTTAGCAAGAAGTGGCCGGATTCTTTTCGAATTAAGAAAACAGGTTTAATTTAAAACTTAAGGATACAAGAATGAGATAACTGGATTATTGAAACGTAGGAGGTTCGGCGGATCTGCAGAGTTGAGAGGGCCTCGCCGACGCGTCTCGTATCGTCGGCGCCTCTCGGTCATCTCTCCTCCCAAGCTGCAGCGGTGGGGCTTTTATAGCCTGAGGAACGGTGGCCCCTCCGAACTGGCCAATCCAAAGGCGGCACTCCGAAAGGACCAACCAGCGACCGCGCGGCCAACCGCTTCAAATCTTGCCGCGCGCGCTGGCGTCCGGGGGAGGAGGAAACGGCGCCTCGCTGTCTGGCCTCTTGTGACAAGTCCAGACGTCTTGCTTGCAGATGCCTCTCCTTACGACTCCGCTGCCGTAAGGCGCAGCATCATGGCTTGTCAAGGGGGACGCTCGTAGGAGAAAGTTAGGATGCGGGGCGCCTCGTGGTCGCTGAGCAGGAGCGTTAAATGTCGTGTGCTGGCGTGTTGGGACCGCATGGCTCGTAAGAAATGTGAATGCTGACACCGTAACATGCCAAAGCAACTTATGTCTCATAAACTTATTCCTGTTGCGGTATGTTATGGTAGCATGCCATAACAAAGCAGATTCGTACTGCAGGAAAAAGATTGCAGATTGCAGGGAAAAGTTTTAGATATTTGAGATTAGGACGCAAAAAAGCTCTTTTTATCAGTCTATGTCAAACTGAATAAGCCGCAATTTATTCTCGCATGGCTTTTAAAGACAATCAAACATGCAATCAGATCAGAGTAACTAGCGAGGTTGATGATATTATGGACATAGTAAATAAAACGTATATTAAAAGTGCAGAGCAATGGATACAAACCTGAAACAAAAAGGGTGAAGTATAAAGCTGGTGTCAACAACGCGCATTACCTATACAGGGAACAGATACATGCGCTATTATGTAACTCTCGCTTATATTGTAAGTACAGTGTAATCGTTTTCACGCAGCGCAGCTAGACGAAAGCCAATCTGGAAGCCAAAAGACAGAACGGCGTTAGAGATGCAGCTCGCAACTACATTATTTAAAATTTTAGTTAGGAGCATTGCGCCATGTCTGCCTCCTGCCTTCCACTCGGGGCTTCATTCAAGTGTCGGTACAGTGCAGCAATTTCAGGCAGAATAACTGCAAGGTTATTCTGCCTAACAATAATCTCAATCTCACCTTCTCGTCTCAGCGCATCACGAAATAGAACAATTATTGTACGCACATTTTCTGACCTGTGAAATTCAACTGATGCGTTCTTTATTGGGTAGCAGGCAGTTTTGTAAAAAGGGGGTAATTACTCATTGACATCCACTAGAGCGCAGCCATACGGCTACAAAGGAAAGCTAAATAGCTTTCTCAGAAACTTCGTAGTTAAAGAAAAATTCGTCCTGGTCCCACTGCGCACAAATCCGATTTCTTGCATTAGAAGCCTCATCAGGAAAAAAAAAAATGGGTCGTCTATCTCATAATTCCCAGGACCCGAAGCGGCACCACAAGAACGGAAGTGACAGATACTATACATTTCGATGTATCTTCATTGCCCATGTGTCGACACCACTAGACAGTTTCTGGGAAAGATGTAACCACGAGCTAGATGACCCGAAGAGATGTCTGGCTGTGTGTCGTGTAGGGGTGCGCAGACGTGTAGGGGTTCATGACGTGGCAGCGTCTCCCATTTTTGAAGCGATAATATCCTCGATGCTAACAGCATAAGTTTCTAACAGCGAACTTACAACGTGAACACAGTACGAACCGGTCTGCTGCTTATATTATAGATCTGGACTCATTCTTTTGCTGCACTGACCGACTTTAACTTAATCGGGCTGTGTTGCAGAACCCAATAACAACGACTGCTCAGGCACTGCGAACTCATTCTGCCCAGTGCCATCCTTCAGCTTAGTCTTGCTTTGATGTATCTTTTTATTTATTTATTTTATTTGAAAATACTGTTGGCCGTGGGGCCGTTACAGCGGTGGGGCGCGACACTTGAAAAGCAAAAAGGTTTCGTCGATTATACAAAAATACAAAGTGAATCTTCATCTATACAATCATTTCTTACCGCGTAATGTTTCACTTTTTATACAGAAGCAGTGTTAATAAATATTAACTTGAAAAACAGTTATTTTACACAGAAAAGGAAAAAATAACAACAAAAATTTCTATATTCCCGGCCTTCACCTTAGGTGAGTTGATTAGGCGTATGACACACACACAAAAAAAAGAAGAAAAAAAAATTTTAGTGCGAAGTTGAGATAGCTTTTTCGAAAGTTGTTATTGTACTGGACTGTAAGAGAGATGCTGGTAAATTATTGCATTCTGCTATCGTCTTCGGAAAATAAGAATTAGCATACACATTAATGCGTGGGTTTGGGGTTTCAAAATTCATCAAGAGCTTGAGTGACAGTTCGCCTTCATCGTCATTTAAAAGAAAGTAAACTGAACTAGAGGAATGAAGGAAATAAATATTGAGTTGAGTGCAAAAGTGGTACACTTTTACTGACATTTTTCGACTTCTTAAAAGTGCTGAGCGCGAGCAACACGGCCTAAAGTGCACGGATTTTGCAGCTGGTACTTCGTGATGCTCGCGGTCACAGTGCAGCCTCGTGCTGCTCGAAGTCCATCAGAATGACGCGAGCACAAGGGTAGCCCTGCTCGTGAGCTGTAGTGACGAGGGTAACCGAATAGGAGAAGCGTGTGCAAGAGATATATCGCGACTGAGCTACAGTGTCGCCAAGAAGACTAGGAGGTACGCGAGCAACGAAACTACTGGAAACAGCGATGCACTTCTGAGCCTATTCATTGAGAATTGGTGGCTGCAGCGGAGTAGGCATGTAAACTAATTTCGCCGCACACCCACACATATCGAAATTGTTTGCACTTGCTTTCACGCGGTCGTGCTGCTCGGATATTGTAGACGATTAAGAACATTCCTCAATAGTGCCCTCTACTAAAGTATCGATTACTTCACGATTTCTCGGGCAAGATTCCGTAATGTATGCTCACAGCTCTCCCTTCGAACGCGCTATGGCACACAGGAAGCGCATCATAGTTTGTTTCACTAGAATCTACTATACTTGTAGGCCAGTAACAATAGTATATCAAGGGTGACGAGGGCCATGTAGGTCACGTGTATCGGAAATAAGTCATCTATGGTCACGCGACCGGTTAGGGTTAGGTGTGGGTATTCTCTTGAGAACAGTGATAAAGCTTCAGGTCTGACTTATTTATTTTGTAAGAAGGAATTTAGTCCGGGTGGCCTTAGGAATAGGGAAGTGTACACGAACCATTCCCAGCGTTCGTACAGCTGAGAATCTGCGCTTCGGGGCCGTCGTATTCAAATCAAGCTGAATGTGTTGGCTATGCCATAGTACAGGTACCCCCGCCCTCCATTCTTCGGGGAAACGGAAGGCAGCCCGCCGCCTTAGGGAACATACGCGCCCGGCAAATCATAGTAGGGCTAGAGGCGGTCGACTTGCACAGTGTCGCGGCCTCGAAGACGCAGATCCAGGGACGGCGCGACTAGTTCAGTGATATACAGTGCACAGGAGAGGTCTGGCGGAGAACAGAGTATGGGCTGTGGTGCTAGAAGAGGAGTTTTGTAGAGACTTTGGGGCTGGTGGGAGAGGCCCAAAGCTACATGAGGGAACTGGGAGAACAGGACAGATCATGATAGGAAGCGGCGCAGGGGTCGCCATGCACGTCTTGAAATCCAATTGAGTGTGTTGGCTATGAGATACAATTTATTTGTTTTAAACATAATGCCAACTCCTGAGAGGTTATTACAGGAGTGGGTTGACTAAAATTGGGATTGGTTTGAATTTTACACGTGGATTCTGTTTTACAGCCAGCAAACAAGATGAAGATAAAGCGGGAAAAAATGAAAATAAATGCAGAAAATAACCAATCTTTGGCTGCGCAATGAAGCGCTGGCGCAGTTCGTTCCATTCGTGTGCAGATTGCGGATAATAGGTCAATCAAAAAGTACAATTTCCGCCCGTAACCCAGTTTGCTGTGTGTGAAGGTCATGCATAAGGGCGCAACAATGCGCCACGCAAGGTCTCTGAACTGCATGCATGGTCTTGCTTGAAACCGGACTCGTAACTGATTATCCGTGTAGCCTTCATAATACAGTGTGCTTAGGGGAAACTCCCAGGGTGAAGGCAATTTCAGTTAGTAAGTAATTGCTCACTCTGGACACTAATGAGTGGCTTAAGGTGGCATAAAGCCGTCATACTGCTACAGAGGAAAGGTATACAGCTTTCTCAGAAGCTTCGCATTTGACGAAAGACTCGTCCTGGTCCTTCGTAGCCGTATGGCCGAGTTCATGTCGATGATAATGACGAATTACTCTCTAATTCTTTCACACCATCGCGAAAATTCAGCCAACGCTGTCCGTCGTCGCTTATCACATAATAAAATAAATTATGTGCTGCTTGTAGACCCGAGAATCAAATCACTGACTGCTCAAACAGGAATTTATCGCGCTACTGACTGACCAACGATCGAATTTTGGGGCAAATATGTTAACTGCCCTGACACAACCGAACACAGTCCTAATAAGTGCAATATGAAGCAGAACCCATTATTCGCGGTAAAACAATGATTATACTCTATATTTGTTTACTAAAACGCTTTTTTTTGTTTCGTCGTCAAAAGCTTTGCTCAGGGCGGATAAGGTCTATAAATAGTCACTGTGGACAAACTCGCTCTTTTCTTTGGTTGTGGGACCACCCATGCGCACACCGGGAAGATATTCACGCACGCAAAACTCAAAAAGCAAAGCGGCGGCTGGAATCGAACGCGAGATCTCGTGAAACCGAGGTCAGCGTGTCAAGGATGTCATAACCACCTTTTTCTGCCTTGATTGTCGCATTCAGGCACGGAATGGACTACGCGACAAACGCGCCAAGCTTGTGGAGGGAATGACGTCAAGATGTTACACAGTCCAACAGGGTGAGAAATTATTTTGAGAGAATTTGACGAAAACCAGTACCAGATAACATGAAACTAAATAAACTAAATATTCATTAAGCAATGCTGTACGGGCACACACCGTTTCGAGGCGTGGGATGAAGACATATTTCATCCGACGGTCTTCTTCTGAGACCCACTCTGAGAAAGATGGCCACTCGAAACCTGCTATAAACCGGAGCTTTCATACGCAGCCTTAAAAATACGCGGCCGTGGTGCTTTCATCTATGATCGAAGACAATTGTTCGTGGGATAGCATTGAATTTCAAAGCAATTTTCGTTCATGGGACCCGCGGCACAGTGCATATTTCGAGGTCTTGGTTAGCTGCCTTTGAGTTACAGCGTAACACAATTCATTGCTCTGTTGATGTTGGAGGATGAGAAGGAGGAGAAGGAAAGGCAGGGAGGTTAAGTAGAAGAATAAACCGGTGTATAAGCTCAACTGTAACTCGGAGATCAGTCAAATGGATGCAACTGTGGGATCAACTGATGGATGCAACTGTGGATTTTTGCTATTGTTGCACTGAAGTTGCGTTTACATGACTTACCAAGTATGTATCGAGCCGCCAAGGACTGAACTTTCTCAAGTTTTTCTTTGTCACCTATGGTAGGAGGATCCCACACCGTGCTAGCATACTCCAACACTGACCGCACATAAGTTTTGTAAAGGAGTTCTTTGGTAGCTTGCGGGAAGGAACGAGTGCTTCGGCGGAGAAATCCTAAGGATTTGCAGGCCTTTCCAACTATATAACCAACGTGCCGATGCCAGCAGAGCGATGACGTGAAATAGACACCTAAATACTTAAATTCTTCAACTATTTTCAGATTTGCATTATTTATAGTATATGTGGGTGATAGCTTTGTACGTTCCCTCGAAAACGCCATGCACACTGTTTTGTCCAAGTTGAGATTCATTTTACTTTTTCCGCACCACTTATGAACAGTGCCAAGGTCGTTTTGAAGGACATCGCGGTCAGCATTACATGTTATAATTTTATACAGGATACAATCGTCTGCAAACATCCTCATGTGTGACGCTATATTTTCAGTGATATCGTTGATGTACAGTGAGAAAAGAAGAGGTCCCAAGACGGAACCCTGAGGGACGCCTGATGTTACATCAACATCAAATTCAGCTCCATGCACCATTACAAACTGACGTCTCGCGTGCAGATATTCACTTACCCAGGCAATTATGCGACAATCAACGTTATAAGAGTACAATTTCTGTATAAGCAAATCATGTGGAACGGTGTAAAAAGCTTTACTAAAGTATAAAAAAATACAGTCGGCAGTGGTGCTGGCATCTAAGGCTTTGGCAATGTCATGGGCGAATTCGGTCAGCTGCGTGACGCACGAAAATCCTTTTCTAAAACCGTGCTGGTAGGGGTTTAACAAGCCATGGGTTTCAAGATGTTTTATAATACTAGAATACAGAATATGTTCGATAAGTTTGCAGGGAACTGAGGTAAATGATATAGGACGGTTGTTTGACACTTTATTTCGAGGGCCGGATTTGTATATAGGAACTACTGAAGCGACTTTCCAATCGTCCGGAAGGGAACTATCTGCCAGTGATTTTTCAAATATTATTTTCAAGAACGGAGCTATTGAACTTGAGCACCCCCGAAGAAGCGAATTTGGCAAGCCATCCGGGCCGGGAGCCCTAGCAGTGCTCCACCTGTCCAGTAGCATCGTGATGCCATTCAAGCTAAAAAAAGGATTTTCTGAGGATGAGGCTGTAATCGTGACGGGCGAGGCTGAACCGCTGGTTGTTTTCGCTTTCTTGGAAAACACTGAGGCAAAATATGCATTGAAACACTCAGCTTTATCTAGAGCATCACTGACTTCTGTTCCAGCTTCCAGAAGAGGTGGAATAGATAAGTTATCCTTTTTGTTTCTTTTTATATATTTCCAAAGTTCTTTAGGATTTTGGTTGATTTTAATATGAAATGAATCAAAGAACGCTTTCTTCGCCTGTTTCAGTGCAGACTTTACCTCATTTGTTAGTAATTTAAGCTTATGGAATACATTAGTGGATTGATTCTGTCTTACTGCTCTATAAGCTCTCTGCTTTCGTTTTAACAACCTTTTTAATGACACATTGAACCATGGTTTGCTTCTCTTTCTTTTTGGAGTTAATATCCAGGAAGGAATAAAGCGGTCACGGAGCTTGAAAACTTTTCTTTTAAAGCATGACCAGAGCTCTGCAACGTCGTTAGTTTCAGCGACAGTCTCAAACACCACATAATAACTATCTAGTGCTAAATTAATTTCCGTTATGTTGGCCCTTTCATAATTGCAGACACGATGACTTTTAGAATATTACTTCACGTTTTCTAAATTTAATTCACATATGACAGCCTCATGATCGCTAATTCCCGGCACTACTATTGTTGACTCAACTAGTTCAGGTTCGTTTGTGAATAATAGATCTAAGATATGCTCCCCTCGAGTTGGTTCAAGAACATTTTGGTTTAAGGAAAATAGGTTCATTAAAATTTACCAGAGCCTCATTGAGCCCCCCGGTTGCTGGAATGCTAGCTTGCTGGTGCCAGTTGACGTTAGGCAAGTTGAAGTCACCGCCAATAACAAAAAATCAGTTGTAATTAATTCAGTCAAAGATGTCAGTGTTATAAGGGGATGAAATGCACTTCCGGGTGGCCGGTAAAATGAACAGATAGATAAGGTTTTACCATTATGGAGCCTCAACTGACACCATACTGCTTCACTCGATCCGCAATCGATGTTTATCTGGGATGACTGAATTTTTTTGTTGACCAGGATGAACACACCCCCTCCATGGCTATTGCGATCTTTCCGGTAGCATGCATACGATTCTGGAAATACCTCACCATCGCCGATATCGCTCGCCAATCATGATTCAGTTCCAATAACTACCGATGGCTTGACAGTATGGAGAAGGCTACTGAATTCATCAATCTTATTTTTGACGCTACGACAATCACTAGAACAGCGGAGAACTAAGCTGAGGCTCAAACTCTTCCATAACATATTGTCACCGACAAACGGGGGAAGAAATAGCCCAGGTTCTAATTAGACAACGTGGGCGTGCCAGCCAGCAGGCAGCTCGAGCGAGGAAGAAGACGATCTGCGATCACCTCGAATGCCCAAGGCTTGGCAAGTCCCTGCTTAAACAGTTCGGCCGCGGTACGGCGCCACTGATTTGTTCGGACGGTGGCATTGCTCCCCCTCTCTGAAGGGCACCGACTCGGTGCCGCAGCAATGGGCAGCACGAAGAGAAGGGACGCTGCATGCGACCGGCGGCAGGTGTAGACACGCCTGAAGCGCTACCGGGCGTGGTATGGCTTCATCCGTGCGACATGGACAACTTCGGAGGTCGGCCGTCTGGAGGAGCGAACTGTTCCTTGGGGAAGGACTTCATAGTTCACCTCACTTACTTGGCGGAGTACCTCGTAGGGGCCGAAATATCGGCGCAGAAGCTTTTCGGAGCATCCACACATGCGGATTGGGCTCCAAACCCAGACTTGTTCGCCGGGCTGGTAACGAACAGCGCTGTGGTGGAGGTTATAGCGGCGAGCGTCGTGGGTTTGCTGGTGCCGGATGCGCTGTCGAGCGAGTTGGCGGGCTGCCTCGGCGTGACGAACGAAGTGGTCAGCACCCACAACCGTTGAGGTAGTACTAGTTGGAAGCAACATTGCGTCCAGCATAGTGGTGGCTTCGCGACCATGCACTAAACGAAATGGAGTGAAACGCGTCGTTTCTTGTACCTAAGCCAGGCAAACGACTCGAGCTGGGCAACCTTCGGCCCATCTCGCTCACGTCCTGCCTGGGAAAGGTCATGGAACACGTCATACTCAATAGACTCCACACTCACGTAGACCAAGAGGACCTCCCCCCCCCCCCCCCCCCACTATGATCGGCTTCAGGAACGGCCTCTCCACTCAAGACATTATGTGGCAAATCCAACACGACATCCTCGATCCGAGACCCATCCGAGCTACACGAACCATCCTAAGCCTAGATGTCAGCAAGGCTTTCGACAACGTGTCACATGCTTCCATCCTGGCAAACCTCTCACAAATGAATGTAGGCACTCGCACTTACAACTACATCGCCGACTTTCTTCATAACCGTACAGCAGAACTTCACATTGCAGACCTCCACAGCGAGAAGATCACACTAGGCACCCGAGGAACACCACAAGGAGCAGTCCTATCTCCGTTCCTTTTCAACACTACAATGAGAGGCCTCCCCCCGCTCCTGGAAGAGATACCTCACATTAAACACTCAATATATGCCGATGATATTACCCTGTGGACCAACTCTGGCTCTGACGGGGAAATCCAAAACTCCCTCCAAACAGCAATCGATAAAGTACACTCCTTTGTACAGGCGAACGGGCTCACATGCTCCTCCACGAAGTCCGAATTACTAGTCATCAGGGACAGACGAGCTCGCCTGCCCGTACCCAACCCGCAAGAACCTATTGTGCTTCAAGTCGACACACATCCCATACCTCCGGTCCGCACCATCCGCGTTCTGGGTATGTTAATACAGAACAACACGCAAAACTCGGAGGCCATTCAGCGCCTCCGCACCACAGCCAATCAGATCAACGGCCTTATCCGCCGCATCAGCAGGAGGATGACCTCTGTCGGCTCACGCAAGCTTTCCTCATTAGCAGGATAGTCTACTCCTACCCCTACTATCACCTCCGCCGGAAGGACGAGGAAGCTGTGAACAGCATTATACGTTCAGCGTACAAAGCGGCACTGGGGCTACCTCAGTACGCCAGCACACAGCACCTCCTCCAACTCGGCATCTACAACACGCTCACAGAACTCATAGAGGCACACAAGACCGCCCGAATCCACCGCCTCTCCCGCACTAAACACGGGCGGCTCATACTTGACCGTCTCAACATCAACCCCATAGGCGACGTCCACCCCACGACGCCCATTCCGATAGGGGTCTATAGCCGCCTAGTTATAAAACCAATCCCCAAAAACATGCTACCTGGCCGCCATGATACGCGCCGTCAGCTGAAAGCCCAAGCACTAGATGCCACATACCTTGCCGACGAACACGCAATATACGTAGATGCTGCACGGCAAAGTGCAAACACATACGTGGCTTGTGCAACCACGCCACAATCTACTCTCGTCACCGCCGCCATAGTAGTAGCTCACTCTCCGACAGGGGCAGAAGAAACCGCCATCGCGCTGGCCATCGCTGACCCACGTACGCGCACAGTCCTCAGCGACTCCAAAAGAACGATACAAAATTACTCGGCAGGTTTTATCTGCTAGCCCGCTGCACGCATCCTTCGCGGCTGCACTCCCGACCATAAGATCAACCTGGTCTGGGTACCCGCCCACGCGGGAAACTCTGGAAACGAAGGGGTCGACCGACTAGCCCGAGGACTAACCAACCGTCCGGCCAGCCCCACGGACCCAGACGCTCTTGCCGAGGCTCCCCAGACCTTTGCCGAAATTACCAACCTCTACAGAGAGATGAGACGCCAGTTCCCGCCTCCACACCCCGACTTGAATCGAGCGCAAGCCACCTTGCTCCGCAGGTTGCAGACACACTCCATCCTTAGCCATTCTAGACTTTCACTCATCACAGACGGGGAATACGACCCCGTCTGCCAAAATTGTTACCAGGGAGAAATCGCCACCCAGGCTCACATCCTCTGGGGTTGCGCGGGAAATCCGCCCCCTCGAACCTTACTGCCAGCTCCCTCCGAAGACGGATGGAACCAACTCCTCAGAAGGCCAGACAAGAGCATCCAACTGGCACTCATTTCGTGGGCCCAGGAAGTCGCCCCCACCTGGGGGCTACACCAAGCCCACCTGCCGTAAATCCCGCCAATCTTTGGCAATAAAGTTGTTTCTCTCTCTCTTCTTGTAGTGCAGTGTTATAGGCGAAAGTGACGTAAGAGAGTATGACATCCCAGTTCCGGTGGTCTGCGTCAACATACATGGAGATCATGTCGGCGATCGTCTTGTTGAGCCGTTCGGTGAGTCCGTTCGTTTGAGGGTGGTAAGCGGTTGTTTTTCGGCGACTAGTGCCGCTAAGGCGCATAACCTCCTGTGTGAGGGCCGAGGTGAACGCCGTTCCCCTATCAGTTATAACGACGATGGGGGCACCATGACGAAGCACAATGTTTTGAACGAAAAAGTTCGCAATTTCGTCAGCGGTACCACGGGGGAGAGCTTTAGTTTCACATTACCGGCTCAGGTAGTCGGTGGCCACCACAATGTAGCGGTTACCCAGCGAGGACTGCGGAAAGGGGCCGAGTACGTCCATGCCCACTTGGTGGAAGGGGACTTGTGGCGGATCAATGGGCTGTAGTAGTCCGGCTGGCTTAGTCGGTGGCGTCTTGCGACGTTGGCACTCGCGGAAAGTTCGGACGTAACGCTGTACAACTGCCGCAACCCTGGGCCAGTAGTACTTTTGGCGTATCCGCGCCAAAGTGCGAGAAAAACCCAGGTGACCAGAAGATGGGTCATCATGGCACGCCTGCAGGACCTCTTCGCGCAAAGCCGCAGGTACGACGAGCAGGTACGACGACGAGACAGCTTCCGTCGGGCGGTAGTTTTTCTTATACAGAACGCCATCGCGCAAACAGAATGACGACAGACCACGTGAGAAGAGTCGCGGGGGCGACTCTGCGCTTCCTTCAAGATACTCAATGAGAGGCCGTAGTTCACTGTCGTCTCTTTGGTGTTGAGTGAGGGCGGACGTGGAGATGGCACCGAGAAACACAGAATCGTCGTCGGTATCAGCTCGGTTGTCCTCGACATGGGCACGAGACAGACAGTCGGCATCACTGTGCTTCCTACCGGACTTTTAAACGATGGTGACATCGAACTCTTGAAGACGAAGGCTCCAGCGTGCAAGCCGCCCCGAGGGATCTTTCATGTTCGCTAGCCAACACAGCGAATGGTGATCACTGACAACTCTAAACGGGCGGCCGTATAAATATGGGCGAAATTTGGTCACTGCCCATACAATTGCCAGGCATTCTTTTTCAGTAGTGGAATAGTTCGCCTCCGAGCGTGACAAGGTGCGGCTTGCGTATGCGATTATGCGTTCGAGACCATCCTGCCACTGCACAAGGACCGCACCGAGGCCGATGTTGCTGGCGTCTGTGTGCAGTTCAGTGTCGGCTGACTCGTCGAAGTGGCCAAGGAGGGGCGTACTTTGCAGACGAGTGCGGAGGTCTTCGAAGGCCTGTTGTTGCTCCTGGCCCCAGAACAACAGTTCGGCATCTTTCGTGAGGCGGATGAGGGGCTCAGCAATCTGGGAGAAGTTCCGTACAAAACGCCGATAATAGGCGCAGAGGCCCAGAAAGCGGCGCACACTTCGCTTATCGGTTGGCATGGGAAAAACAGCGACGGCGGCTGTCTTATCGGGATCAGGGCTTACTCCTTTAGCGCTCACGATGTGGCCCAGAAACTTCAACTCCTGGAAAGCGAAGTGACACTTTTCGGGCTTGAGGGAAAGACCGGCCGAACTAATTGCGGCGAACACGGCGCGCAGGCGCCTCAGGTGCTCTTGAAACGTAACGGAGAAGATGACAACGTCATCCAGGTAGACGAGGCAGGACTGCCATTTTAGGTCGGCAAGCACGGCGTCCATCATTCTGTGGAAGGTGGCAGGAGCCGAGCACAGTCCGAAAGGGAGCACCCGGAATTCGTACAGACCATCCGGTGTAATAAAGGCGGTCTTTTCCCGGTCGCGCTCGTCCACCTCGATCTGCCAATAGCCACTACCTAAATCTAGTGAAGAGAAATACGTGGCGTGGCGTAGCCGGTCCAGAGAGTCATCAATCCGCGGCAGAGGATAAACGTCCTTTTTGGTGACTTTGTTTAGACGCCTGTAATCAGCACAGAACCGTGGGGTGCCATCCTTCTTCGCCACAAGAACAACAGGCGATGCCCACGGGCTCGTCGACGGCTGTATCACGTCGTCCTGGAGCATTTCTTGAACTTGTCGGCGAATAGCGTCACGTTCCTTCGAAGAGACCCGATAAGGCGGCTGGTATAACGGTCGCTGGTTTGCGTCAACAATAATGCGATGCTTTGTGAGCGGAGTCTGCCTAACTTTAGAGGTCGAGGCAAAACAGTCGCGGAAAGATTCGATAATGCTCTCCAGGCAGCGTTTCTGATGAGACGGGAGGTTCGGGTTGACGTCGATCTTTATGGGAGTGGTCGGTACCGCAACTGATGCCGGGATATCGGATAACGCGTGCTGTCCCGCGAATTCACAAAGTTCTTCGAAATACGCAATAGCTGTTTTGCCAGGCAAACACTGAGGTTCATAACCAAAATATACTACTCCCACATTGGCATTCCACGCGAAACATACATCTTCAAACCACATTACGTATCAGCACGCCTTGACCATTATCAAAAGGTACGTGAATATAAGTGCAGGACGGCAGCATACCGCGACTCTTTTTTTCCGAAGACCTTTCATCAGTGGAACCGTTTGCCGGCCGTTGTTGCTTCCATCTCATCAAATGAATCCTTTTTTTCTAGAGGCCCGTGTACTGTGCGATGTCAGTGCACATTAAAGTACCCCAGGTGGTCGAAATTTCCGGAGCCCTCCACTACGGCTTCTCTCATAGCCTGAGTCGCTTTGGGACGTTAAACCCCATAAACCAAACCAAAACCTTTTATTCCGCTTTGAACAATGTCACGTCATTTCATAGCTAGATGGTGCGTCGTTATCTGTGCGCTGCTTCCTCGTTTCGTGCGTTTCACTGTGTATACCTGTGTCTTCCTGTCAATGCGCAGTATACCTGCGTGAAATACATATTTGAAGTTTTTTTTTTGTATATGCATGTCTACTGCGTTGGTGCTTTGTCCTGAAATACACGTTTATTGGGTGAACAGCAAAGTTGATTTTGTTGTACCCCAAATTCTGTACATAGATGCGCATTGCGTCAATGTTCTTATTCTTTGCTTACTTTGTGAATGCTTGGGCTGCTGTTTCTCTTTATTTTGTATTTACCTGCATTTATGCGCTGTGTTACTGTATCAACCCCCCCACTGTAATGCCAATTGGCGCTGTGGGTAAAATATAAATAAATAAATAAATAAATGGAAGTAGGCGGCTTTATGTGGTAGTGGGGTGAGGCGTGGTGCAGCCACCGCCGCAACTTTGCGCCTAGGACTGACTGAAACCTCGGGAGATTTTCTAAAATACAAGACCCGGAAATTCAAAGACAGATCTTAATACATACAAATTATCACAAAGGCCGCTACAAGCGTCGGCAGCCGTTTTTTTTTTTTGCATGTTTTGGTGTGCCACCGGCACGTGTAGGTGTGTGAGCAAGGAAGAAAAGGAAAAAGAGCAGGCAAGATGGCCAGCCGAGCTTCACGGTCGCCCTCGTCGAGAAGCCGCTCATCTTCGAAGACGCCAAATGACCCGAGGTCGCTGGACAGTAGCGTCAACAGGCGTAAGAGCTCGGAAAAATCTAAGGAGCGGTCCGCAGCGGCCTTGACCTTGGCTGCAAAAACGTCGCCTTTGGCTACGGCAGCCGCAGTAGCGCCTGCTCCGAAGGTCGACCGCGCTCCGGATTCGCCGAGTCCGAGCGACGCAAGCCGGCAGTGCACCAGCACGCAGCGAAGCGACCGGGAGGACACCATTTCTAAGGAAAACCAAGGACAACCGCCCCTTGCCGGCAACAAAAAGAAGCCTAAGTCTCCACGCATGGGTCAGGAAGGACAGACGCCTGATAGACAAGCTAGCAAGGAGAAAGGCCGCATGTCTACGGATACCAGAATGGAAGACAACTTGTTCGATGAGGCGACGAAAGTTGAAAGGATCGAAGGGAAGCCCAGTACGTCTCCACACACCAGCCAAGACTCTCGGGTCCCAAAGAAGAGACTCAAGAAGCCTCCACAGATAGGTGAAGAAGGACAGACCCCTGATAAACAAGCAAGGAAGGACAAGGGCAGTACATCTGCGGATATCGTACTGAAAGACGAGCTGAATCAGCCGAACGACGTTAAAGAGGTCAGAGGGAAGTCTAGTATGCCTGCGCAGACAACCCAGGACTATGAGGCCCCCATGCAGAAGACAGATGTCCAAGAGGTCACAGACGTCCCCGTGAAGCCTACGGACGACGACCAGGAGAGGCGAGTGCAACTCGAATTGGGTAGCGCCCAGGGAAGCAAAGGCCATGACGACGGCACGCAGCAGCCAAAGAGAAGTGGCCCGCGTGGCAGGCGGAAGTCAGCAACCTTCGCAACGCCGCCTCTCGATGACAGACCAGCGAGTAGGGGTGGCACTGCGAGCTTCGGAAGTCCAGCTGCTGCGCAGTCTCCTCGTTATGCTGGTTCGCCGTCAGCCGACCAGGACGGGTCGAAAGAGCAAGCGGACCAAGATGGAACTCAGCAGTCCAAGACCAGACAGCGAGGCTACTGGTCACCGCCTCTGCGAAACAAGGGCACACCACCTGCAACCCCGGTACGTGAGGTAATTAGGGCACCATTACTCTGCATGGTCAACGTGTTCTGACGCTCGCGTTTGCGCTTGGCTAGAGGAAACCTTTGTACGTGGCGCAGGTCGGCGAGCTGACTCATGAGTCGACTCACTAGAGCTCGCTCAGGCTCACTTTCAGATCATGATCTGAGTGGTGAGTGAGTCAGGACTTCAGATAATTATCTGAGCCGTGCGTGAGCCCGGGGTCACGTTCAGATCATGGTCTGTTTTCGCGACGACGGCGTAAGCACAGTTTTTGTTTTTTCTTTGTTTACTGGCAGCGGAGAGGAGGAATGATTTACTGTCAGGACCAAGAACGCTTGAAGACGAGGCAGCTTGGCGATGTCTGTGGGAGACCGAAGAGAATTCCGTGGAAACGAGGAAGACGGCGTTTTGTTCTTTCACCATTGCCAATTTACGCGGATGTGGCATGAGCCACGTGGGATGTATCGGAAGCTTTGCCAGAGTTTCACCATGTCGCTGCGCGGAGGGCGGGGGTACTTTGTCGCGCATCTCGGTCGGCTCGGGTGCGTGTTGCTTGGGCATTTCAGTGAGCCCTTGTGTGTTTTGAGTCGAAACGGGTAAGCTCAAATGAGTCGTGAGTTGAGATGAGTCACCATCATCATTATCAGCCTGGCTATACCCACTACA